>NW_025746436.1:10383-87883 GCF_021184085.1 Oncorhynchus gorbuscha
ACAGGTTGTACAGGTCATGTCTGTCCTCTCCATGTATCTATTATAACAGGTTGTATAGGTCATGTCTGTCCTCTCCATGTATCTATTATAACAGGTTGTATAGGTCATGTCTGTCCTCTCCATGTATCTATTATAACAGGTTGTACAGGTCATGTCTGTCCTCTCCATGTATCTATTATAACAGGTTGTACAGGTCATGTCTGTCCTCTCCATGTATCTATTATAACAGGTTGTACAGGTCATGTCTGTCCTCTCCATGTATCTATTATAACATGTATCAGGTCATGTCTGTCCTCTCCATGTATCTATTATAACACAGGTCATGTCTGTCCTCTCCATGTATCTATTATAACAGGTTGTACAGGTCATGTCTGTCCTCTCCATGTATCTATTATAACAGGTTGTACAGGTCATGTCTGTCCTCTCTATGTATCTATTATAACAGGTTGTATCTATCTATTATAACAGGTTGTACAGGTCAGGTCATGTATCTATTATCTACAGGTCCTCTCTATGTATCTATTATAACAGGTTGTACAGGTCATGTGTTTCCACTTCTCTCTTCTCGGTACTTATTTTAAGCTGAACTACATATCTATTCCATGACGGGAACAAACAGGAATGCATTGCAGATATATGGGTATAACTCTGTCCATGCGTTCTCTCTATATATGCTGTCACTCTGTGCAGACCCAGAGTGTGGAGACCCAGAGTGTGGAGACCCAGAGTGTGCAGACCCAGAGTGTGGAGATGTGTAGCAGGCTAATTATCTGAACACCTCTCTCTCTTTCTCTCTTTTTATCTCTCTCTCTTTTTGGATTTTGGATTTGTTTTCAAATTCTTTGTGGGTCTGTGTATTCTGAGGGAAATATGTGTCTCTAATATGGTCATACATTGGGCAGGAGGTTAGGAAGTGCAGCTCAGTTTCCACCTCATTTTGTGGGCAGTGAGCACATAGCCTGTCTTCTCTTGAGAGCCATGTCTGCCTACGGCGGCCTTTCTCAATAGCAAGGCTATGCTCACTGAGTCTGTACATAGTCAAAGCTTTCCTTAATTTTGGGTCGGTCACAGTGGTCAGGTATTCTGCCGCTGTGTACTCTCTGTGTAGGGCCAAATAGCATTCTAGTTTGCTCAGTTTTTTTGTTAATTCTTTCCAATGTGTCAAGTAATTATCTTTTTGTTTTCTCATGATTTGGTTGGGTCTAATTGTGCTGCTGTCCTGGGGCTCTGTGGGGTTTGTTTGTGTTTGTGAACAGAGCCCCAGGACCAGCTTGCTTAGGGGACTCTTCTCCAGGTTCATCTCTCTGTAGGTGATGGCTTTGTTATGGAAGGTTTGGGAATCGCTTCCTTTTAGGTGGTTGTAGAATTTAACGGCTCTTTTCTGGATTTTGATAATTAGCGAGTATCGGCCTAATTCTGCTCTGCAGGCATTATTTGGTGTTTTACGTTGTACACAGAGGATGTTTTTGCAGAATCCTGCATGCAGAGTCTCAATTTGGTGTTTGTCCCATTTTGAGAAGTCTTGGTTGGTGAGCGGACCCCAGACCTCACAACCATAAAGGGCAATGACTGATTCAAGTATTTTTAGCCAGATCCTAATTGATATGTTGAATTGTATGTTCCTTTTGATGGCATAGAATCTCTCTCCCTCTCTCTGCATCTCTCTCTCTCTATCTCTCTCTCTGTCTCTCTTTCTCTCTCTCTTTCTCTCTCTCTCTGTCTCTCTCTGCATCTCTCTCTCTCTGCCTCTCTCTCTCTCTGTCTCTCTGTCTCTCTCTGTCTCTCTCTGCATCTCTCTCTCTCTGTTTCTCTCTCTCTCTGTTTCTCTGTCTCTCTCTGCATATCTCTCTCTCTCTGCATCTCTCTCTCCTCCAGACCTACCCAGTGATGGGAGATGGAGGACAAGGGTCCTCGTGTAGCAGACTACTTCGTGCTGGCTGGTCTGACCGACTCCTCCACGCCACTGGAGCAGGAGTTCCACTTCCACGATGTCTGCCACAAGACGGCCAAACCCAAGCCGCCCATCACCGACGTCGCTGTGGTGATGCGCTCGCTGGGGGAAGAGGTGCCTCCTGGGTACACGTGCGTGGAATCCACACCGTCCGGCCTGTCAGCTGACCTGAACAACGGAAGTCTCATGGCGCCACAGATCTTCCTGTGTTACAGACGAGGACGAGACAAACCACCACTCACTGACCTGGGGTAGGCAGACAAACCACCTCTCACTGACCTGGGGTAGGCAGACAAACCACCTCTCACTGACCTGGGGTAGGCAGACAAACCACCACTCACTGACCTGGGGTAGGCAGACAAACCACCACTCACTGACCTGGGGTAGGCAGACAAACCACCACTCACTGACCTGGGGTAGGTAGACAAACCACCTCTCACTGACCTGGGGTAGGCAGACAAACCACCTCTCACTGACCTGGGGTAGGCAGACAAACCACCACTCACTGACCTGGGGTAGGCAGACAAACCTGGGGTAGTTATGACCTGGGGTAGTTATGACCTGGGGTAGGCAGACAAACCACCTCTCACTGACCTGGGGTAGGCAGACAAACCACCACTCACTGACCTGGGGTAGGTAGACAAACCACCACTCACTGACCTGGGGTAGGTAGACAAACCACCACTCACTGACCTGGGGTAGGTAGACAAACCACCACTCACTGACCTGGGGTAGGCAGACAAACCTGGGGTAGTTATGACCTGGGGTAGTTATGACCTGGGGTAGATATGACCTGGGGTAGTTATGACCTGAGGTAGTTAGACAAACAACCACTCACTGACCTGGGGTAGTTATGACCTGGGGTAGTTTTGACCTGGGGTAGATATGACCTGGGGTAGACATGACCTGGGGTAGATATGACCTGGGGTAGTTTTGACCTGGGGTAGTTATGACCTGAGGTAGTTAGACAAACCACCACTCACTGACCTGGGGTAGTTTTGACCTGGGGTAGTTTTGACCTGGGGTAGTTTTGACCTGGGGTAGAGATGACCTGGGGTAGTTATGACCTGAGGTAGTTAGACAAACCACCACTCACTGACCTGGGGTAGATATGACCTGGGGTAGGTAGACAAACCACCACTCACTGACCTGGGGTAGTTTTGACCTGGGGTAGATATGACCTGGGGTAGTTATGACCTGAGGTAGTTAGACAAACCACCACTCACTGACCTGGGGTAGTTATGACCTGCGGTAGTTTTGACCTGGGGTAGTTTTGACCTGGGGTAGAGAAGACCTGGGGTAGTTATGACCTGAGGTAGTTAGACAAACCACCACTCACTGACCTGGGGTAGTTATGACCTGGAGTAGTTTTGACCTGGGGTAGTTATGACCTGGGGTAGTTTTGACCTGGGGTAGAGATGACCTGGGGTAGTTATGACCTGAGGTAGTTAGACAAACCACCACTCACTGACCTGGGGTAGTTATGACCTGGGGTAGTTTTGACCTAGGGTAGTTTTGACCTGGGGTAGATATGACCTGGGGTAGATATGACCTGGGGTAGTTATGACCTGGTGTAGTTTTGACCTGGGGTAGATATATACTGGGGTAGTTATGACCTGGGGTAGATATGACCTGGGGTAGTTATGACCTGGGGTAGTTATGACCTGGGGTAGGTATGACCTGGGGTAGTTATGACCTGCGGTAGTTATGACCTGGGGTAGATATGACCTGGGGTAGATATGACCTGGGGTAGTTATGACCTGGGGTAGTTATGACCTGGGGTAGGTAAATGTAGATCAGTTGCACTTCCTCAGTTGGAGGAAATCAAGACAGCTTTAGTGACTGAGAGGAGACCCAACTATAGCAGACTGGTTAATTAGATACATCTCTGACTGAGACCCAACTATAGCAGACTGGTTAATTAGATACATCTCTGACTGAGACCCAACTATAGCAGACTGGTTAATTAGATACATCTCTGACTGAGACCCAACTATAGCAGACTGGTTAATTAGATACATCTCTGACTGAGACCCAACTATAGCAGACTGGTTAATTAGATACATCTCTGACTGAGAGGAGACCCAACTATAGCAGACTGGTTAATTAGACACATCTCTGACTGAGACCCAACTATAGCAGACTGGTTAATTAGACACATCTCTGACTGAGACCCAACTATAGCAGACTGGTTAATTAGACACATCTCTGACTGAGACCCAACTATAGCAGACTGGTTAATTAGACACATCTCTGACTGAGACCCAACTATAGCAGACTGGTTAATTAGACACATCTCTGACTGAGAGGAGACCCAACTATAGCAGACTGGTTAATTAGATACATCTCTGACTGAGACCCAACTATAGCAGACTGGTTAATTAGACACATCTCTGACTGAGACCCAACTTTAGCAGACTGGTTAATTAGATACATCTCTGACTGAGACCCAACTATAGCAGACTGGTTAATTAGACACATCTCTGACTGAGACCCAACTATAGCAGACTGGTTAATTAGACACATCTCTGACTGAGACCCAACTTTAGCAGACTGGTTAATTAGATACATCTCTGACTGAGACCCAACTATAGCAGACTGGTTAATTAGACACATCTCTGACTGAGACCCAACTATAGCAGACTGGTTAATTAGACACATCTCTGACTGAGACCCAACTATAGCAGACTGGTTAATTATACACATCTCTGACTGAGACCCAACTTTAGCAGACTGGTTAATTAGATACATCTCTGACTGAGACCCAACTATAGCAGACTGGTTAATTAGACACATCTCTGACTGAGACCCAACTATAGCAGACTGGTTAATTAGACACATCTCTGACTGAGACCCAACTTTAGCAGACTGGTTAATTAGATACATCTCTGACTGAGACCCAACTATAGCAGACTGGTTAATTAGACACATCTCTGACTGAGACCCAACTATAGCAGACTGGTTAATTAGACACATCTCTGACTGAGACCCAACTATAGCAGACTGGTTAATTAGACACATCTCTGACTGAGACCCAACTATAGCAGACTGGTTAATTAGACACATCTCTGACTGAGACCCAACTATAGCAGACTGGTTAATTAGACACATCTCTGACTGAGAGGAGACCCAACTATAGCAGACTGGTTAATTAGACACATCTCTGACTGAGACCCAACTTTAGCAGACTGGTTAATTAAACACATCTCTGACTGAGAGGAGACCCAACTATAGCAGACTGGTTATTAGATACATCTCTGACTGAGACCCAACTATAGCAGACTGGTTAATTAGACACATCTCTGACTGAGACCCAACTATAGCAGACTGGTTAATTAGATACATCTCTGACTGAGACCCAACTATAGCAGACTGGTTAATTAGACACATCTCTGACTGAGACCCAACTATAGCAGACTGGTTAATTAGACACATCTCTGACTGAGACCCAACTGTAGCAGACTGGTTAATTAGACACATCTCTGAATGAGACCCAACTATAGCAGACTGGTTAATTAGACACATCTCTGACTGAGAGGAGACCCAACTATAGCAGACTGGTTAATTAGACACATCTCTGACTGAGACCCAACTTTAGCAGACTGGTTAATTAAACACATCTCTGACTGAGAGGAGACCCAACTATAGCAGACTGGTTATTAGATACATCTCTGACTGAGACCCAACTATAGCAGACTGGTTAATTAGACACATCTCTGACTGAGACCCAACTATAGCAGACTGGTTAATTAGATACATCTCTGACTGAGACCCAACTATAGCAGACTGGTTAATTAGACACATCTCTGACTGAGACCCAACTATAGCAGACTGGTTAATTAGATACATCTCTGACTGAGAGGAGACCCAACTATAGCAGACTGGTTAATTAGACACATCTCTGACTGAGACCCAACTATAGCAGACTGGTTAATTAGACACATCTCTGACTGAGACCCAACTATAGCAGACTGGTTAATTAGACACATCTCTGACTGAGAGGAGACCCAACTATAGCAGACTGGTTAATTAGACACATCTCTGAATGAGACCCAACTATAGCAGACTGGTTAATTAGACACATCTTTGACTGAGAGGAGATCCAACTGGCAGTGAACTGTTTATATACCTTGCGGTTACTATGGAAACCGTAGCTGTCCATCACCACTACTTAGCTAATGGAAATAGGTCCTTGCTCCAACCTCTTAGTTTTAGAGAGGTTTTAGCTCACAGAATGATAAATATTAGGATCAGCAGAACGTGTTTCAACATCTTGTTTTTTTGCCTGAACTGATCTCTGCTGTGTTGCAGTGAAGACTAAGCCTCTGAGCGTCACAGTGTGGACCTAACTTTTTTTTCTAACAAAGAGTAAGACATGAGGAATAGCTTTGTTTTTGGGTCAAAACGCCACCCATGGATTCCCACCCCAAACAACAAGTATAAAGTATCAGTTCTCTATGTTTAACAAGTAGTATGGAGCCTGCTGCTTGGAGTATAGTTTCTTCATATTACGTCATGTATTCTTAGTCAATTTGAGTGTCCCCCTCCCCCCTGTTCAGATAAATGAGTCATTGAAGTCATTTATGATCCCTCCCACATCCTGATATTACCAGGTTCTGATCACTAGATGGTGCTGTCCCTGCTATTAGGTGATATTATTTTTAAAGAATGTAGGATGGGACATAAACCTAACAACTTCAATGAAAAAAAAACAGGTCTAGGGTTTTATGAATAAACAACTGATATTGTGGAAGGAGCAGTTGATGCAGGGTCAGGGTTAGAGGTCACGGTTAGAGGTCACGGTTAGAGGTCACGATTAGAGGTCACGGTTAGTGTCGTAGCTAAATGACAGATTCCTCTCCTCCCAGTGTTCTGTATGAGTGGAAGGAGCGGTTGAAGCAGGGTCAGAGGTCAGGGTTAGAGGTCATGGTTAGGGTCGTAGCTAAATGACAGATTCCTCTCCTCCTCCCAGTGTTCTGTACGAGTGGAAGGAGCGGTTGAAGCAGGGTCAGAGGTCAGGGTTAGAGATCATGGTTAGGGTCGTAGCTAAATGACAGATTCCTCTCCTCCTCCCAGTGTTCTGTATGAGTGGAAGGAGCGGTTGAAGCAGGGTCAGGGTTAGAGGTCACGGTTAGAGTTCATGGTTAGTGTCGTAGCTAAATGACAGATTCCTCTCCTCCTCCCAGTGTTCTGTATGAGTGGAAGGAGCGGTTGAAGCAGGGCCAGAGGTCAGGGTTAGAGGTCATGTTTAGGGTCGTAGCTAAATGACAGATTCCTCTCCTCCTCCCAGTGTTCTGTATGAGTGGAAGGAGCGGTTGAAGCAGGGTCAGAGGTCCTGGTTAGAGGTCATGGTTAGGGTCGTAGCTAAATGACAGATTCCTCTCCTCCTCCCAGTGTTCTGTATGAGTGGAAGGAGCGGTTGAAGCAGGGTCAGGGTTAGAGGTCATGGTTAGGGTCGTAGCTAAATGACAGATTCCTCTCCTCCTCCCAGTGTTCTGTACGAGTGGAAGGAGAGGTTGAAGCAGGGTTGCCACATCATCCAGACCACGCCCTCCGGACGCCCTGCCAACATAAGCTCCACCTCCTCCCAGAGGATCTACGTGACGTATCGGCGCGCCACGGAGAGCCAGACCTACGCCGCCCTGGCCGTCACAGACATCTGTGTCATCATCCCCGGCAAGGGAGAGACGCCACCACACACCTTCTGCAAGGTGGACAAGAACCTCAACAGCAGTATGGTGAGATGAGGGAGGGAGGGAGGGAGGGAGGGAGGGAGGGAGGGAGGGAGGGAGGGAGGGAGGGAGGGAGGGAGGGAGGGAGGGAGGGAGGGAGGGAGGGAGGGAGGGATGGATAACATGGATGCTATGTGTTAACAGAGAGAGTTAGTTTGGTTAGCTTAATCAGGCGTGTTAGAGCAGGGCTGGAGCACAATCCTGCAGGAGGGTAGCTATCCAGGAGGAGGGTTAGCCAAACAATAATGGCTGTAACAGAGACACCAAACCTCCTCCTTACTTAATGACAGAGACACCAACCCTCCCCGTTCCTTAATGACACCAAACCCCCTCGTTCCTTAATGACAGAGACACCAAAACTCCTCATTACTTCATGACAAGAGACACCAACACCCACACCAAACCCCATAACTCTCTTCTACCAAACCTCCTACTGTAAAACGCTCTTCTAACAAACGTCCTACTGTAAAACTCTCTTCTACCAAACCCCCTACTGTAAAACTCTCTTCTACCAAACCCCCTACTGTAAAATGCTCTTCTACCAAACCCCCTACTGTAAAACACTCTTCTACCAAACCCCCTACTGTAAAACTCTCTTCTACCAAACCCCCTACTGTAAAACTCTCTTCTACCAAACTTCCTACTGTAAAACTCTCTTCTACCAAACCCCCTACTGTAAAAGGCTCTTCTACCAAACCCCCTACTGTAAAACACTCCTCTACCAAACCCCCTACTGTAAAACGCTATTCTACCAAACCCCCTACTGTAAAACACTCTTCTACCAAACCCCCTACTGTAAAACTCTTCTATCAAACCTCCTACTGTAAAACTCTCTTCTACCAAACTTCCTACTGTAAAACTCTCTTCTACCAAACCCCCTACTGTAAAACTATCTTCTACCAAACCCCCTACTGTAAAACTCTCTTCTACCAAACCCCTACTGTAAAAGGCTCTTCTACCAAACCTCCTACTGTAAAACACTCCTCTACCAAACCCCCTACTGTAAAACCCTTCTATCAAACCTCCTACTGTAAAACTCTCTTCTACCAAACTTCCTACTGTAAAACTCTCTTCTACCAAACCCCCTACTGTAAAAGGCTCTTCTACCAAACCTCCTACTGTAAAATGCTTTTCTACCAAACCCCTACTGTAAAACACTCCTCTACCAAACCCCCTACTGTAAAACGCTCTTCTACCAAACCCCCTACTGTAAAATGCTCTTCTACCAAACCCCCTACTGTAAAACGCTCTTCTACCAAAACCCCTACTGTAAAATGCTCTTCTACCAACCCCCTACTGTAAAACACTCTTCTATCAAACACCCTACTGTAAAACACTCTCCCCTGACCTCTCCACTGTCACCTTCCCTGAGCCCTCCACTGTCCCCTCCCCTGACCTCTCCACTGTCCCTTCCCCTGACCTCTCCACTGTCCCCTCCCCTGACCTCTCCACTGTCCCCTCCCCTGACCCCACACTGTCACCTCCCCTGACCTCTCCACTGTCCCCTCCCCTGACCTCTCCACTGTCCCCTCCCCTGACCTCTCCACTGTCCCCTCCCTGACCTCTCCACTGTTTTCTCCCCTGACCGCTCCACTGTCCCCTCCCCTGACCTCTCCACTGTCCCCTCCCCTGACCTCTCCACTGTCCCCTCCCCTGACCTCTCCACTGTCCCCTCCCCTGACCTCTCCACTGTTTTCTCCCCTGACCTCTCCACTGTCACCTCCCCTGACCTCTCCACTGTCCCCTCCCCTGACCTCTCCACTGTCCCCTCCCCTGACCTCTCCATTGTCACCTCCCCTGACCTCTCCACTGTCACCCCCTGACCTCTCCACTGTTCCCTCCCCTGACCTCTCCACTGTCCCCTCCCCTGACCTCTCCACTGTCCCCTCCCCTGACCTCTCCACTGTCCCCTCCCCTGACCTCTCCAATGTCACCTCCCCTGACCCCACACTGTCCCCTCCCCTGACCTCTCCACTGTCACCTCTCCTGACCCCACACTGTCACCTCCCCTGACCCCACACTGTCACCTCCCCTGATTCCCGGCGCTGTGTGTTTGGAAAGAAAGAGTGTGGTGTGATTCCAGACCAAACAACATGTGTCATCTCTGTTTTCAGTGGGGTTCCTCTGTCTATCTGTGTTACAAGAAGTCTGTGGCCAAACCCAACACCATAGCCTACAAGGCAGGTGAGTGATCGTCCCCGGAAGAGGAGAAACGACATGTATCTGTAGAAACCCCTGACCCTTAGATATGTATCTCCTGCAAACCACCACACGGGAGGTGGAATATCTCCGTATGCATCTGTAGAAACCCCTGACCCTTAGATATGTATCTCCTGCACACCACCACACGGGAGGTGGAATATCTCAGTATGTATCTCCTGCAAACCAACACACGGGAGGTGGAATATCTCAGTATGTATCTCCTGCACACCACCACACGGGAGGTGGAATATCTCAGTATGTATCTCCTGCACACCACCACACGGTTGTGGAATATCTCAGTCTGTATCTCCTGCACACCACCACACGGGAGGTGGAATATCTCCGTATGTATCTCCTGCACACCACCACACGGGAGGTGGAATATCTCAGTATGTATCTCCTGCACACCACCACACGGGAGGTGGAATATCTCCGTATGTATCTCCTGCACACCATCACGGGAGGTGGAATATCTCAGTATGTATCTCCTGCACACCACCACACGGGAGGTGGAATATCTCCGTATGTATCTCCTGCACACCACCACACGGGAGGTGGAATATCTCCGTATGTATCTCCTGCACACCACCACACGGGAGGTGGAATATCTCCGTATGTATCTCCTGCACACCACCACACGGGAGGTGGAATATCTCTGTATGTATCTCCTGCACACCACCACACGGGAGGTGGAATATCTCCGTATGTATCTCCTGCACACCACCACACGGGAGGTGGAATATCTCCGTATGTATCTCCTGCACACCACCACACGGGAGGTGGAATATCTCCGTATGTATCTCCTGCACACCACCACACGGGAGGTGGAATATCTCAGTATGTATCTCCTGCACACCACCACACGGGAGGTGGAATATCTCCGTATGTATCTCCTGCACACCACCACACGGGAGGTGGAATATCTCTGTATGTATCTCCTGCACACCACCACACGGGAGGTGGAATATCTCCGTATGTATCTCCTGCACACCACCACACGGGAGGTGGAATATCTCCGTATGTATCTCCTGCAAACCACCACACGGTTGTGGAATATCTCCGTATGTATCTCCTGCAAACCAACACACGGGAGGTGGAATATCTCCGTATGTATCTCCTGCAAACCAACACACGGGAGGTGGAATATCTCCGCAGTCACGATGATATTATTGCCAGTCTTTAAAACAGACATTTGTCATGGTATATCATATACACATGGCCACAACCAAGAACTGCAACTACCTGTTTAACGGCCATTAGCATTACGTGGGCTGCTGTATACGTGACGTGCTGTTGTCTCTTGGTAGTGTCAGACACAGTTGGAACAGTACTATCCTCATAGAGCCCAGTCACTGTCCCAGGCCCTGTAGTCTGGTAGCTTCACACTGATTTAAACTAAATGTGTTTATTTAACCTTTATTTAAGAAGAGGGACTGATAAGCAGAGGCCCTCTGGCCAGTTCTTTTCATCTGAAACACAATGAGCCCCATTGATGGACAGGCTGACATTCCATTTGACTGATTCATTGTCCCAATTGGCACCCTATTCCCTATAGGCCTCGGTCAAAAGTAGTGCACTACAATAGGGAATAGGGGGCCATTTGGGACGCAACCCCTGATGTTCCTCTGGAGACTCCCTCCAATCCTCCTGCTCTCCTGTACAGGATAATACATGATACTGGAGACTCCCTCCAATCCTCCTGCTCTCCTGTACAGGAAAATACATGATACTGGAGGCTCCCTCCAATCCTCCTGCTCTCCTGTACAGGAAAATACATGATACTGGAGGCTCCCTCCAATCCTCCTGCTCTCCTGTACAGGAAAATACATGATACTGGAGGCTCCCTCCAATCCTCCTGCTCTCCTGTACAGGAAAATACATGATACTGGAGGCTCCCTCCAATCCTCCTGCTCTCCTGTACAGGAAAATACATGATACTGGAGGCTCCCTCCAATCCTCCTGCTCAGAAAAGACATGAGACTTCTATAGCCAGCATTCACAGACAAAAGTCTCCAACTGCTCATTTTGACTGATAAAAGGTTTTTGGTACTTTTTGGGGCGGGTACATTGTGGTACTTGTCATTTTTATGCTAATTCTCTGGTTATGAGTCATTCATGTTTATAACAGGGTTTGGATTCTCCCTGGTTGGCTGGTGAGTCATTCATGTTTATAACAGGGTTTGGATTCTCTCTGGTTGGCTGGTGAGTCATTCATGTTTATAACAGGGTTTGGATTCTCTCTGGTTGGCTGGTGAGTCATTCATGTTTATAACACGGTTTGGAGTCTCTGGTTGGCTGGTGAGTCATTCATGTTTATAACAGGGTTTGGATTCTCTCTGGTTGGCTGGTGAGTCATTCATGTTTATAACAGGGTTTGAGTCATTCTGGTGAGTCATTCATGTTTATAACAGGGTTTGGATTCTCTCTGGTTGGCTGGTGAGTCATTCATGTTTATAACAGGGTTTGGAGTCTCTCTGGTTGGCTGGTGAGTCATTCATGTTTATAACAGGGTTTGGAGTCTCTCTGGTTGGCTGGTGAGTCATTCATGTTTATAACAGGGTTTGGAGTCTCTCTGGTTGGCTGGTGAGTCATTCATGTTTATAACAGGGTTTGGATTCTCTCTGGTTGGCTGGTGAGTCATTCATGTTTATAACAGGGTTTGGATTCTCTCTGGTTGGCTGGTGAGTCATTCATGTTTATAACAGGGTTGAGTCATTCATGTTTATTTGGAGTCTCTCTGGTTGGCTGGTGAGTCATTCATGTTTATAACAGGGTTTGGATTCTCTCTGGTTGGCTGGTGAGTCATTCATGTTTATAACAGGGTTTGGATTCTCTCTGGTTGGCTGGTGAGTCATTCATGTTTATAACAGGGTTTGGAGTCTCTGGTTGGCTGGTGAGTCATTCATGTTTATAACAGGGTTTGGAGTCTCTGGTTGGCTGGTGAGTCATTCATGTTTATAACAGGGTTTGGAGTAAATGTGGACACTTTTTTCCTCTACACTGTTCATTGTGACGATAAACGGTTGTAGCTTTTTACCCCACAGTTACTTGGTTGTTCAATGCAAATGCTCTAGTGATGAGTCATGGATGTTTACAGCAGGGTAGGAGGGATTCTCCCTGGTTGGCTGGTATATCAGAGATTCTCCCTGGTTGGCTGATGTATCAGAGATTCTCCCTGGTTGGCTGGTATATCAGAGATTGTCCCTGGTTGGCTGGTATATCAGAGATTCTCCCTGGTTGGCTGGTGTATCAGATTCTTACTGGTTGGCTGATGTATCAGAGATTCTTACTGGTTGGCTGATGTATCAGAGATTCTTACTGGTTGGCTGATGTATCAGATATTCTTACTGGTTGGCTGATGTATCAGAGATTCTTACTGGTTGGCTGATGTATCAGATTCTCCCTGGTTGGCTGATGTATCAGATTCTCACTGGTTGGCTGATGTATCAGATTCTCACTGGTTGGCTTTTGTATCAGAGATTCTTACTGGTTGGCTGATGTATCAGAGATTCTTACTGGTTGGCTGATGTATCAGATTCTCCCTGGTTGGCTGATGTATCAGATTCTCCCTGGTTGGCTGATGTATCAGAGATTCTCCATGGCTGGCTGATGTATCAGATTCTCCCTGGTTGGCTGATGTATCAGAGATTCTTACTGGTTGGCTGATGTATCAGAGATTCTTACTGGTTGGCTGATGTATCAGAGATTCTTACTGGTTGGCTGATGTATCAGATATTCTTACTGGTTGGCTGATGTATCAGAGATTCTTACTGGTTGGCTGATGTATCAGATTCTCCCTGGTTGGCTGATGTATCAGAGATTCTTACTGGTTGGCTGATGTATCAGAGATTCTTACTGGTTGGCTGATGTATCAGATATTCTTACTGGTTGGCTGATGTATCAGAGATTCTTACTGGTTGGCTGATGTATCAGATTCTCCCTGGTTGGCTGATGTATCAGATTCTCCCTGGTTGGCTGATGTATCAGAGATTCTTACTGGTTGGCTGATGTATCAGAGATTCTTACTGGTTGGCTGATGTATCAGAGATTCTTACTGGTTGGCTGATGTATCAGATTCTCACTGGTTGGCTTTTGTTTGTATCAGAGATTCTTACTGGTTGGCTGATGTATCAGAGATTCTTACTGGTTGGCTGATGTATCATATTCTCCCTGGTTGGCTGATGTATCAGATTCTCCCTGGTTGGCTGATGTATCAGAGATTCTCCATGGTTGGCTGATGTATCAGATTCTCCCTGGTTGGCTGATGTATCAGAGATTCTCCATGGTTGGCTGATGTATCAGATATTCTCCCTGATTGGCTGGTGTATCAGAGATTCACCCTGGTTGACTGATGAGCCAGTAAGAGAGTGCGATATATCCCAGAGGATATGGGCCAGGCAGGGTGTGTGTGTGTGAGAGAGAGAGAGAGTCCCCAGAGGATATGAGCCAGTAAGAGAGAGCGATATATCCCAGAGGATATGGGCCAGGCAGACCTTGTTAAGACGTGTTAAGACCTTGTTAAGACCTTGTTAAGAGCTTATTAAGACGTGTTAAGACGTGTTAAGACCTTGTTAAGACGTGTGGTGGCGTGTTAAGACGTGTTAAGACCTTGTTAAGACCGTGTTAAGACGTGTTAAGACCTTGTTAAGACGTGTGGTGGCGTGTTGTGAGATAGACAGTGTTCTGGGTTAAATACTGTTAATGATGCCAATACACGCTCCTAGAGCCTTAAAGGGCTAGTTTCACCCAAGTAAGAAAATGACTCCCTTTCATTGGGACAGCATGATGCTCACCAGTCCAAAACACTGCCTAGAGTTTGGCCTACATAATAGTGTAATTACTGAGTTAGGCCTAAGTGTAGCTAATTGGCGTCTATGGACAACGACAAGGCCTAAGTGTAGCTAATTAGCGTCTATGGACAATGACAAGGCCTAAGTGTAGCTAATTGGTGTCTATGGACAATGACTAGGCCGAAGTGTAGCTAATTGGTGTCTATGGACAATGACTAGGCCTAAGTGTAGCTAATTGGTGTCTATGGACAACGACAAGGCCTAAGTGTAGCTAATTAGCGTCTATGGACAATGACAAGGCCTAAGTGTAGCTAATTGGCGTCTATGGACAATGACTAGGCCTAAGTGTAGCTAATTGGTGTCTATGGACAATGACTAGGCCTAAGTGTAGCTAATTGGCGTCTATGGACAATGACTAGGCCTAAGTGTAGCTAATTGGTGTCTATGGACAATGACTAGGCCTAAGTGTAGCTAATTGGCGTCTATGGACAATGACTAGGCCTAAGTGTAGCTAATTGGCGTCTATGGACAATGACTAGGCCGAAGTGTAGCTAATTGGCGTCTATGGACAATGACTAGGCCTAAGTGTAGCTAATTGGCGTCTATGGACAATGACTAGGCCTAAGTGTAGCTAATTGGTGTCTATGGACAATGACTAGGCCTAAGTGTAGCTAATTGGCATCTATGGACAATGACTAGGCCTAAGTGTAGCTAATTGGTGTCTATGGACAATGACTAGGCCTAATTAACAGCGACTTCATTATCTGTCAGCGACTGCTTAGTGCCACAGGAACTGCCTAGTGTTGCATGTAATGATGATTATGATCATGTCATGATACATTAAATGAGAGAGAGTCCTCTATCAACCCACAGCTGTTTAGTGGTTCATAATGATAGGAACATTCTACATTAACCCACAGCTGTTTAGTGGTTCATTATGTAGGAACATTCTACATTAACCCACAGCTGTTTAGTGGTTCATAATGATAGGAACATTCTACATTAACCCACAGCTGTTTAGTGGTTCATTATGGTAGGAACATTCTACATTAACCCACAGCTGTTTAGTGGTTCATAATGATAGGAACATTCTACATTAACCCACAGCTGTTTAGTGGTTCATAATGATAGGAACATTCTACATTAACCCACAGCTGTTTAGTGGTTCATTATGATAGGAACATTCTACATTAACCCATAGCTGTTTAGTGGTTCATAATGATAGGAACATTCTACATTAACCCATATCTGTTTAGTGGTTCATTATGATAGGAACATTCTACATTAACCCATAGCTGTTTAGTGGTTCATTATGATAGGAACATTCTACATTAACCCATAGCTGTTTAGTGGTTCATAATGATAGGAACATTCTACATTAACCCACAGCTGTTTAGTGGTTCATTATGATAGGAACATTCTACATTAACCCACAGCTGTTTAGTGGTTCATAATGATAGGAACATTCTACATTAACCCATATCTGTTTAGTGGTTCATAATGATAGGAACATTCTACATTAACCCACAGCTGTTTAGTGGTTCATTATGGTAGGAACATTCTACATTAACCCATAGCTGTTTAGTGGTTCATAATGATAGGAACATTCTACATTAACCCATAGCTGTTTAGTGGTTCATAATGATAGGAACATTCTACATTAACCCACAGCTGTTTAGTGGTTCATTATGGTAGGAACATTCTACATTAACCCACAGCTGTTTAGTGGTTCATTATGATAGGAACATTCTACATTAACCCATATCTGTTTAGTGGTTCATTATGATAGGAACATTCTACATTAACCCATATCTGTTTAGTGGTTCATAATGATAGGAACATTCTACATTAACCCCCAGCTGTTTAGTGGTTCTTTATGATAGGAACATTCTACATTAACCCCCATTTTATTGAGGTGTGATCTCTTTCATTCCTCTCTCCCCTCTCCCTCTCCTCCCTCCCTCCCTCCCTCCCTCCCTCCCTCCCTCCCTCCCTCCCTCCCTCCCTCCTCCCTCCCTCCCTCCCTCCCTCCTTTAACCCCTCCCTCCCTCCCTCCCTCCCCCTCCCTCCCTCTCCCCCCACCCACCCCTCCCTCCCACCCTCCCCCCCTCCCTCCTTTCCCCTCCCTCCCTCCCTCCCTCCTCCAGGTCTGTTTAGCAGGTATCCTGAGGAGGACTATGAGTCCTTCCCCCTGCCTGAGTCCGTGCCTCTGTTCTGTCTGCCCATGGGGGCCACCATCGAGGCCTGGCCGGTCCAGACCAAATACCCCCTGCCTGTCTTCTCCACCTTCGTACTGACCGGATCCTCTGGAGAGAAGGTAACACACACACACACACACACACACACACACACACACACACACACACACACACACACACACACACACACACACACACACACACACACACACACACACACACACACACACACAAACACCTAACCTTTCGAGAATGGTTATTCCACCATGCACACCCGTTCACATTCCATTCACGCACTAGATCCAAGGAATGTTATCTTAACAAACAAACACACATCCACACACTCTCACACACGTGGACACACATACACACCTCCTAATCCCCAAGAACGCTTATACCTCCTACATACACATGCAGCTAACCTCCAAGGAATGTTATCCCCCCACTGTCAACACACACACTCTTCCTGGGGTTTACATGGATCACACACACAGTTCCACAAGGCACACACACTGGGGTTTATTATGGATCCCCATTACAACAGCATACTCTTACTGGGCATTTGGATCCCCAGTTCCTGTCAGCAATACTCTTCCTGGGGTTTATTATTATTAGTTCCTGTGGATCCCTGGGGTTTATTATGGATCCCCATTAGTTCCTGTCAAGGCAGCAGATACTCTTCCTGGGGTTTATTATGGATCCCCATTAGTTCCTGTCAAGCACAGCACTCTTCCTGGGGTTTATTATGGACATTAGTTCCTGTTCTTCCTGGGGTTTATTATGGATCCCCATTAGTTCCTGTCAAGGCAGCAGCTACTCTTCCTGGGGTTTATTATGGATCCCCATTAGTTCCTGTCAAGGCAGCAGCTACTCTTCCTGGGGTTTATTATGGATCCCCATTAGTTCCTGTCAAGGCAGCAGATACTCTTCCTGGGGTATAAATACATTAAAGCACTTTCTGTACATCACACATAAAACAAAAGATGTGGTGTGTGTAATACCACCATACAATAATATTACACTGTACGTGTGCTAGTATGTGTGTGTGTGTGTGTGTGTGTGTGTGTGTGTGTGTGTGTGTGTGTGTGTGTGTGTGTGTGTGTGTGTGTGTGTGTGTGTGTGTGTGTGTGTGTGTGTGTGTGTGTGTGTGTCTGTTTGTGTGTGTGTGTGTGTGTGTGTGTGTCTGTGTGTGTGTCTGTTTGTGTGTGTCTCTTCACAGTCCCCGCTGTCCCATAAGGTGTATATTTATCTGTTTTCTGAATGATTTTACTGCTTGTGTCAGTTACCTGATGTGGAATAGAGTTCCATGTAGTCATGGCTCTATGTAGTACTGTGGAATAGAGTTCCATGTAGTCATGGCTCTATGTAGTACTGTGGAATAGAGTTCCATGTGGTCATGGCTCTATGTAGTACTGTGGAATAGAGTTCCATGTAGTCATGGCTCTATGTTGTACTGTGGAATAGAGTTCCATGTGGTCATGGCTCTATGTAGTACTGTGGAATAGAGTTCCATGTGGTCATGGCTCTATGTAGTACTGTGGAATAGAGTTCCATGTAGTCATGGCTCTATGTTGTACTGTGGAATAGAGTTCCATGTGGTCATGGCTCTATGTAGTACTGTGGAATAGAGTTCCATGTAGTCATGGCTCTATGTAGTACTGTGGAATAGAGTTCCATGTAGTCATGGCTCTATGTAGTACTGTGGAATAGAGTTCCATGTGGTCATGGCTCTATGTAGTACTGTGGAATAGAGTTCCATGTAGTCATGGCTCTATGTAGTACTGTGGAATAGAGTTCCATGTAGTCATGGCTCTATGTTGTACTGTGGAATAGAGTTCCATGTGGTCATGGCTCTATGTTGTACTGTGGAATAGAGTTCCATGTAGTCATGGCTCTATGTTGTACTGTGGAATAGAGTTCCATGTAGTCATGGCTCTATGTTGTACTGTGGAATAGAGTTCCATGTGGTCATGGCTCTATGTTGTACTGTGGAATAGAGTTCCATGTAGTCATGGCTCTATGTTGTACTGTGGAATAGAGTTCCATGTGGTCATGGCTCTATGTAGTACTGTGGAATAGAGTTCCATGTAGTCATGGCTCTATGTTGTACTGTGGAATAGAGTTCCATGTAGTCATGGCTCTATGTAGTACTGTGGAATAGAGTTCCATGTGGTCATGGCTCTATGTAGTACTGTGGAATAGAGTTCCATGTAGTCATGGCTCTATGTTGTACTGTGGAATAGAGTTCCATGTGGTCATGGCTCTATGTTGTACTGTGGAATAGAGTTCCATGTAGTCATGGCTCTATGTTGTACTGTGGAATAGAGTTCCATGTGGTCATGGCTCTATGTAGTACTGTGGAATAGAGTTCCATGTAGTCATGGCTCTATGTTGTACTGTGGAATAGAGTTCCATGTGGTCATGGCTCTATGTTGTACCTCTGGTGGCATGTCTACCTCTTGTGGCAGGCATTGACACATTCACACACAACAACAGCTGAGGAGGACCTCAGCCAAAACATTACCCATACTGGGGCACCAGGAAACCACGGTGACGCACAGCACACGCCAGCAGTGAAAGTGGGTCACACACACACACACACACACACACACACACACACACACACACACACACACACACACACACACACACACACACACACACACACACACACACACACACACACACACACACACACACACACACAAGAATGAAATGGAACAGATACAACCAGAAATAGATAGGCAGTCACAGCTGCCGGAAGGATCTTGGCTTCAAAGAGTAACCACCAAGGAGAAACACCACAGTGACAGGCAGCAAGGTAACAGCTAGCTAGTAGCTAGCTAGCTTATCTGTAAACACCACAGTGACAGGCAGCAAGGTAACAGCTAGCTATTAGCTAGCTAGCTTATCTGGAAACACCACAGTGACAGACAGCAAGGTAACAGCTAGCTATTAGCTTGATTGAGCACCTGAACCCAGGATAGCTACGGTAGCACCAGGTTTAAAACTAACAGGACCTGAACCCAGGATAGCCACGGTAGCACCAGGTTTAAAACTAACAGGACCTGAACCCAGGATAGCTACGGTAGCACCGGGTTTAAAACTAACAGGACCTGAACCCAGGATAGCTGCCGGGCTTAAAACTAAACACGAAGCGACCAGGTGGTCAAAACGACGGCTGGCGTGCAACCACTCTATTTGGTTCTGTCTGTCTCGTGGGTGACCCAACTGTGACTGTGGTAGGTGAGCTGTGTTTTCCTGGCCAAGGTCGTAGAGACAGTCAGGAGGTCCTGGTGTACTGCCTCTCATTCTGCACACAGACCAGGCTTCCCTTTAAACTGAGCTTGTCAGCCACTGACCCAGACATTTACTACAACAAGGTATGAACACTTTACTGTACACACAGGCAGAACACACCCCCTGACTGAAGGCTGTTCTATACTAGACTATACCCCCTGACTGAAGGCTGTTCTATACTAGACTATACCCTCTGACTGAAGGCTGTTCTATACTAGACTATACCCCCTGACTGAAGGCTGTTCTATACTAGACTATACCCCCTGACTGAAGGCTGTTCTATACTAGACTATACCCCCTGACTGAAGGCTGTTCTATACTAGACTATACCCCCTGACTGAAGGCTGTTCTATACTAGACTATACCCCTGACTGAAGGCTGTTCTATACTAGACTATACCCTCTGACAGAAGGCTGTTCTATACTAGACTATACCCTCTGACTGAAGGCTGTTCTATACTAGACTATACCCTCTGACTGAAGGCTGTTCTATACTAGACTATACCCCCTGACTGAAGGCTGTTCTATACTAGACTATACCCTCTGACAGAAGGCTGTTCTATACTAGACTATACCCTCTGACAGAAGGCTGTTCTATACTAGACTATACCCTCTGACAGAAGGCTGTTCTGTACTAGACTATACCCTCTGACAGAAGGCTGTTCTATACTAGACTATACCCTCTGACAGAAGGCTGTTCTATACTAGACTATACCCTCTGACAGAAGGCTGTTCTATACTAGACTATACCCTCTGACAGAAGGCTGTTCTATACTAGACTATACCCTCTGACTGAAGGCTGTTCTATACTAGACTATACCCTCTGACAGAAGGCTGTTCTATACTAGACTATACCCTCTGACTGAAGGCTGTTCTATACTAGACTATACCCTCTGACTGAAGGCTGTTCTAGATACTAGACTATACCCTCTGACAGAAGGCTGTTCTATACTAGACTATACCCTCTGACTGAAGGCTGTTCTATACTAGACTATACCCTCTGACTGAAGGCTGTTCTATACTAGACTATACCCTCTGACTGAAGGCTGTTCTATACTAGACTATACCCTCTGACAGAAGGCTGTTCTATACTAGACTATACCCTCTGACAGAAGGCTGTTCTATACTAGACTATACCCTCTGACTGAAGGCTGTTCTATACTAGACTATACCCTCTGACAGAAGGCTGTTCTATACTAGACTATACCCTCTGACAGAAGGCTGTTCTGTAGACTATACCCCCTGACTGAAGGCTGTTCTATACTAGACTATACCCTCTGACAGAAGGCTGTTCTATACTAGACTATACCCTCTGACTGAAGGCTGTTCTATACTAGACTATACCCTCTGACAGAAGGCTGTTCTATACTAGACTATACCCTCTGACTGAAGGCTGTTCTATACTAGACTATACCCTCTGACTGAAGGCTGTTCTATACTAGACTATACCCTCTGACTGAAGGCTGTTCTGTACCTGACTATACCCTCTGACAGAAGGCTGTTCTATACTAGACTATACCCTCTGACTGAAGGCTGTTCTATACTAGACTATACCCTCTGACTGAAGGCTGTTCTATACTAGACTATACCCTCTGACTGAAGGCTGTTCTATACTAGACTATACCCTCTGACAGAAGGCTGTTCTATACTAGACTATACCCTCTGACTGAAGGCTGTTCTATACTAGACTATACCCTCTGACTGAAGGCTGTTCTATACTAGACTATACCCTCTGACTGAAGGCTGTTCTATACTAGACTATACCCTCTGACAGAAGGCTGTTCTATACTAGACTATACCCTCTGACAGAAGGCTGTTCTATACTAGACTATACCCTCTGACTGAAGGCTGTTCTATACTAGACTATACCCTCTGTTACCTGACTATACCCTCTTCTGGAAACAGTTAGAATACGACCTAAAGACTGTAGGAGATCAGAAAAGCCTTTTGGCTGTGATCCACAGACTGTATATTATGATGTTATGTGATCTGTCTCTAAGAGCATAATACTGGGTTTCCAAGAATCAAATTGCTCTGTGTTTGTCTCTAGGATTTAGGCTAGATTTAGAATGTGTAGAGAGAGAAGGTAAAGACAGAGAGAGAGAGTAACCTAGCTGGTACAAGGTCAGATGTAGACAGAGAGAAAAGACAGAGAGAGAGGGTAACCTAGCTGGTACAAGGTCAGATATCGACAGAGAGAGTAAAGACAGAGAGAGAGTGTAACCTAGCTGGTACAAGGTCAGATATATGTATTGCTTTTTAAATGCTCAGGGATTTATCTGCATAGAAAATGATTGGGCGGGCCTCTTAAGTCCAAAAAGGGCTCCTTGCCAAGCTCCCGGCCACACCCACCACCTAAGTCCCTTTTTTATCCAGGGAAAACCCTGATTCTTATTTAAGTTTCACTGGGAAGCACGGTGATTAATGGTTGATTATGGTGCACTAGATACAAGTATTACAAGACTAACTCTGTGTGGTTCATGTATGTTCTCCAGTCAGAGTGTGAGCGGTCGGAGGTCCGTCTCATCGCTCACGGGGCGTCGCTCCATGTCCTTTCCAACCGCTCTGCTAAAAACCAGACCATATGATTTGGTGAAATGATGAATGTAAGAAGCGCTCATAATTTCAAATAGACTACATGTCATATTAAACACTGAATAGACTACATGTCATATTAAACACTGAATAGACTACATGTCATATTAAACAGTATATAAACACTCTGAATAGACTACATGTCATATTAAACAGTATATAAACACTCTGAATAGACTACATGTCATATTAAACAGTATATAAACACTCTGAATAGACTACATGTCATATTAAACACTCTGAATAGACTACATGTCATATTAAACAGTATATAAACACTCTGAATAGACTACATGTCATATTAAACACTCTGAATAGACTGTCATATTAAACAGTATATAAACACTCTGAATAGACTACATGTCATATTAAACAGTATATAAACACTCTGAATAGACTACATGTCATATTAAACACTCTGAATAGTTACATGTATTAAACACTCTGAATAGACTACATGTCATATTAAACAGTATATAAACACTCTGAATAGACTACATGTCATATTAAACAGTATATAAACACTCTGAATAGACTACATGTCATATTAAACACTCTGAATAGACTACATGTCATATTAAACACTCTGAATAGACTACATGTCATATTAAGGGCTCCCTTGCCACACCCACCACTCTGAATAGACTACATGTCATATTAAACACTCTGAATAGACTACATGTCATATTAAACAGTATATAAACACTCTGAATAGACTACATGTCATATTAAACACTCTGAATAGACTACATGTCATATTAAACACTCTGAATAGACTACATGTCACATTAAACACTCTGAATAGACTACATGTCATATTAAACACTCTGAATAGACTACATGTCACATTAAACACTCTGAATAGACTACATGTCATATTAAACAGTATATAAACACTCTGAATAGACTACATGTCATATTAACACTCTGAATAGACTACATGTCATATTCAAACATTGAATAGACTACATGTCATATTGAATAGACTACATGTCATATTAAACAGTATATAAACACTCTGAATAGACTACATGTCATATTAAACACTCTGAATAGACTACATGTCATATTAAACACTCTGAATAGACTACATGTCATATTAAACAGTATATAAACACTCTGAATAGACTACATGTCATATTAAACAGTATATAAACACTCTGAATAGACTACATGTCATATTAAACACTCTGAATAGACTACATGTCATATAAACACTCTGAATAGACTACATGTCATATTAAACACTCTGAATAGACTATGTCATAAACACTCTGAATAGACTACATGTCATATAAACACTCTGAATAGACTACATGTCATATTAACACTCTGAATAGACTACATGTCATATTAAACATATTAAACACTCTGAATAGACTACATGTCATATTAAACACTCTGAATAGACTACATGTCATATTAAACACTCTGAATAGACTACATGTCATATAAACACTCTGAATAGACTCATGTCATATTAAACAGTATATAAACACTCTGAATAGACTACATGTCATATTAAACACTCTGAATAGACTACAGTCATATTAAACACTCTGAATAGACTACATGTCATAACATGAATAGAACATGTCATATAAACACTCTGAATAGACTACATGTCATATTAAACAGTATATAAACACTCTGAATAGACTACATGTCATATTAACACTCTGAATAGACTACATGTCATATTAAACAGTATATAAACACTCTGAATAGACTACATGTCATATTAAACACTCTGAATAGACTACATGTCATATTAAACACTCTGAATAGACTACATGTCATATTAAACAGTATATAAACACTCTGAATAGACTACATGTAAACACTCTATTAAACATATATAAACACTCTGAATAGACTACATGTCATATTAAACAGTATATAAACACTCTGAATAGACTACATGTCATATTAAACAGTATATAAACACTCTGAATAGACTACATGTCATATTAACACTCTGAATAGACTACATGTCATATTAAACACTCTGAATAGACTACATGTCATATTAAACATGAATAGACTACACATTAAACATGTCATATTAAACACTCTGAATAGACTACATGTCATATTAAACACTCTGAATAGACTACATGTCATATTAATAAACACTCTGAATAGACTACATGTCATATTAAACAGTATATAACACACTGAATATGTCATATATAAACACTCTGAATAGACATGTCATATTAAACACTCTGAATAGACTACATGTCATATTAAACACTCTGAATAGACTACATGTCATATTAAACACACTCTGAATAGACTACATGTCATATTAAACACTCTGAATAGACTACATGTCATACTTTACAACATTAAACACTCTGAATAGACTACATGTCATATTAAACACTCTGAATAGACTACATGTCATATTAAACAGTATTAACACTCTGAATAGACTACATGTCATATTAAACAGTATATAAACACTCTGAATAGACTACATGTCATATTAAACACTCTGAATAGACTACATGTCATATTAAACACTCTGAATAGACTACATGTCATATTAAACACTCTGAATAGACTACATGTCATATTAAACACTCTGAATAGACTACATGTCATATTAAAACACTCTGAATAGACTACATGTCATATTAAACACTCTGAATAGACTACATGTCATATTAAACACTCTGAATAGACTACATGTCATATTCATATTAAACACTCATATTAAAATAGACTACATGTCATATTAAACTACATGTCATATTAAACACTCTGAATAGACTACATGTCATATTAAACACTCTGAATAGACTACATGTCATATTAAACACTCTGAATAGACTACATGTCATATTAAACACTCTGAATAGATACATGTAAACACTCTGAATAGACTACATGTCATATTAAACACTCTGAATAGACTACATGTCACATATAAACACTCTGAATAGACTACATGTCATATTAAACAGTATTTAAACACTCTGAATAGGTCAGGAGCCAGACAGGGAGGGTAAGAAGGAATGAAATTTAAATTATTTAGGCTCTATTATTTATATTATTTCAAGGCTATAGCCTACAAAGAAATACTTTGTGAAGCATTAGGCTGGCATGAATATTATAGCGCTCAGCATTTAATACTTTGAAGCATTAGGCTGGCATTGAATGAACATTATAGGCTCAGATTTAATACTTCAGCATTTAATACTTTGTGAAGCATTAGGCTGGCATGAACAGCATTTAATACTTTTGTGAAGCATTAGGCTGGCATGAACATTATAGCGCTCAGCATTTAATACTTTTTGCTTTAGCGCTACTTTGCATTAGGCTGGCATGAACATTATAGCCCTCAGCATTTAATACTTTGTGAAGCATTAGGCTGGCATGAACATTATAGCGCTCAGCATTTAAACAACATTTCATTAAATCATTATAAATTTCGCATATAGGCTATGACTTTGCTGCACTGTGGGAACTAGAAACACAAGCATTTCACTACACCCGCAATAACATCTACTAACCAATAACATCTGCTGAACATGTGTATGTGGCCAATAAAATGTGATTTGATTTGACGTACGAGAATGAAATAGACATTTCATTAACAATGCCTTATTAGGCTCAGTGTACAGTTCCTTTGAATTCACGTTCAGAAACATGAGTTTGGCCAGAGTCTGTGGCGTCAGGCTCATGTGATGGTGCCTGGAGAGCAGGCCAGCAGGGGAGACTATCATCTTTAAGTCACCTTGATTTAACACCTGGGTGTTTTATCAGTTTCTTTATGAAAATATGTAGTGAACTCCATGACAATAGCTAAAGCAAGGGGCTGTAGCAGCACACAAGTAGTCTATACAAATGCATTCTGGCCCGGGCACGCCCTGAGCTCATGAAGTGTGCACTCCAGTCAAATTGGACACCCTCCACTCCTCCCTCCGCTCCTCGCTCCACTCCACCTCGCTCCACTCCTCCCTCCGCTCCTTGCTCCACTCCTCCCTCTGCTCCTCATCTCCACTCCTCCCTCCGCTCCTCACTACACTTCTCACTCCGCTCCTCGCTCCACTCCTCGTTCCACTCCTCGCTCTGCTCCTCACTCCCTCCTCACCCTCTCCTCCCTCCCTCCTCCCTCCACTCCTCCCTCCACTCCTCCCTCCCTCCTCCCTCCACTCCTCCCTCGTCTCCTCCCTCCACTCCTCGCTCCACTCCTCGCTCCGCTCCTCACTCCATTCCTCGCTCCCTCCTCGCTCCACTCCTCCCTCTGCTCCTCACTCCACTCCACGCTCCAGCTCCTCGTTCCACTCCTCGCTCCAGCTCCTCGCTCCAGCTCCTCCCTCCACTCGACTGACATTCTCTGGTTCCAGTCAGCTGTATGGCAACAGATACATATGTGCCCTCTATGTACTAATGGATCCATCCTGACGTGTATCTGTGTGTTTCCTCATCTCAGGTGTACGGTGCAGCCATCCAGTTCTACGAGCCCTACTCCCAGGACTGTCTGACCGACCAGCAGCGCTCTCAGCTGGGTCTGCCGGGGCTGGACCACGGGCCCTCTTCCCCAGCCTCATCCCCAGCCACCTCCCCCTCCACTCCAGCTCCGGGCCCCAGAGCGCTACACACCAACAAGTGTATCTGTTTGCTGTCTCACTGGCCCTTCTTCGACGCCTTCCGCAAGTTCCTCACCTTCCTCTATCGATACTCCATCTCTGGACCTCACACCCTGCCCATCGAGAAGTGAGCACCGTGTGAATAATATATATTAGGACACAGCAGACATTTGTGGTATCAACTGCAGCACTTGAACCCATTGGCCTTGGTGTTGCTAGGGACCATGCTGAGCCACGGTCCTTTATAAGTACACAGTGTTGTCAGTGACCCTGTATGACACTGCCTGTGTTGACAGCTCTCTATAGGACAGGCACCATATCCAGGCACTTTGTACATAGATACACTGTAGACACACTCCCTAGAATATTTAACAATTCCAAATGGTATCCAGTCCACTAAATAAACACCAGAGGCTATGTTTAGATCAAGTGTTTGCTGACAGTTCAACAGGGCATTATGATGGTCAGGTGACAGTGTAGTGGCAGAACTCTATGTAAATCTACCCCCCCCCCCCTGTCCCAGACGCTGTGATGACAGATTATGCTCACCTCCTCCTCAGGGTTATTTCTGGCCACATGTCCTGTAACTCTTCTCCTTCTTCTCCTTCTTCTCTCCTTCTTCTCCTTCTTCTTCTCCTTCTTCTCCTTCTTCTTCCTTCTTCTCCTTCTCTTCTTCTTCCTCTTCTCCTTCCTCTTCTTCTTCTTCCTTCTTCTTCTTCTCCTTCCTTCTTCTTCCTTCTTCTTCTTCCTTCTTCTTCTTCTTCTTCTCCTTCTTCTTGTTCTTCTTCTTCTCCTTCTTCTTATTCTTCTTTCTTCTTCTCCTTCTTCTCCTTCTTCTTCTTCTTCTTCTTCTCTCTTCTTCTTCTTCTTCTTCTTCTCCTTCTTCTTCTCCTTCTTCTCTTGTTCTTCTTCTTCTTCTTCTTCTCTTCTTCTTCTTCTCCTTCTTCTTCTTTCTTCTTCTTCTTCTTCTTGTTCTTCTTCTTCTCTTCTTCTCTTCTTCTCCTTCTCTTCTTCTTCTTCTTCTTCTTCTTCTTCTTCATCCTGTCAGGCACATCTCCCACTTCATGCACAAGGTCCCCTTCCCCTCCTCTCAGAGGCCCAGGATACTGGTGCAGGTGAGTTAAGTCATCCATAGTGCTGGCTGCTATGTTATGTTTATGGTTTCTGTCAGTGTGTGTCTCTATTCAAGACTAAACCATGTCTGACTCTGTCTTGATCATAATCATCATTCTTTTCATAGTGTTTTTCTCAAAGGTATTTACATTGTATTGAGGTAACGTACCCCCTTCTAGCACCAATCTCTGGCAACAGAGACAGTACTAGTTATATGGGAGTCTTTGATAACAGCCATCTGCTAAATGAAGCACGGCAGCCATTTTGTGCCAGACCTGTCCCCACCACACTATACCCCTTCTAGCACCAATCTCTGGCAACAGAGACAGTACTGGTTATATGGGAGTCTTTTAAACAGCCAAATGAAGTGCGGCAGCCATTTTGTGCCAGACCTGTCCCCACCACACTATACCCCCTTCTAGCACCAATCTCTGACAACAGAGACAGTACTGGTTATATGGGAGTCTTTGATAACAGCCCAATGAAGTGCGGCAGCCATTTTGTGCCAGACCTGTCCCCACCACACTATACCCCCTTCTAGCACCAATCTCTGGCAACAGAGACAGTACTGGTTATATGGGAGTCTTTGATAACAGCCATCTGCTAAATGAAGTGCGGCAGCCATTTTGTGCCAGACCTGTCCCCACCACACTATACCTCTGGTAATGTGTTGACATTCCCCAGCTCTCTCCTCACGACAGCCTGATGTTGAGCCAGCCTGTGTCATCCCCTCTACCACTCAGGTAAGACAGGTATCATATACACCGAGTGTACAAAACATTATGAACGTCTTCCTAATATTGACTTGCACAACCCCCCCCTCCCCCTTTTGCCCTCAATTTGTCGGGGGATGGACTTTACACTCAAATGATTCCCACAGTTGTGCCACGTTGGCAGGATGTCCATTGTGTGGTGGAACATTCTTGATTCACACAGGAAATTGTTGAGCGTGAAAACTCCAGAGGTGTTGCTATTCTTGACACACTTAAACCGATGCGCCTGGCACCTACTACCATAACCCCGTTCAAAGGAACTTAAATCTATTGTCTTGCCCATTCACCCTCTGAATGGCACACAATCCATGACTCAATTGTCTTTAACCTGTCTCCTCTCCTTCATCTACACTGATTGAAGTGGATTTAACAGATGTATATCATAATAAGAACAGTAGTGGTCCTATAGCAGTACCTTGAGGAACTCCAAAACATGCCTTTAGATTGGTTTAAAGAATTGGACGAAGGTTTGGTGGCTTCTGGTGAAGTTCGTGGTATTAGTTATGGTATGATTAATTGATTGCATGGTTATTTTATGGTATTAGTTATGGTATGGTTAATGTATGGTATTAGTTATGGTATGGTTAATTGATGGTATTAGTTATGGTATGGTTAATGTATGGTTTTAGTTATGGTATGATTAATTGATGGTATTAGTTATGGTATGGTTAATGTATGGTTTTAGTTATGGTATGGTTAATGTATGGTTTTAGTTATGGTATGGTTAATGTATGGTTTTAGTTATGGTATGGTTAATTGATGGTATTAGTTATGGTATGATTAATTGATGGTATTAGTTATGGTATGATTAATTGATGGTATTAGTTATGGTATGGTTAATTGATGGTATTAGTTATGGTATGATTAATTGATGGTATTAGTTATGGTATGGTATATGTTATGGTATTAGTTATGGTATGGTTAATGTATGGTATATGTTATGGTATTAGTTATGGTATGGTTAATGTATGGTATTAGTTATGGTATGGTTAATGTATGGTATTAGTTATGGTATGGTTAATGTATGGTATTAGTTATGGTATGGTATGGTTAATGTATGGTATTAGTTATGGTATGGTATGGTTAATGTATGGTTAATGTATGGTATTAGTTATGGTATGGTATGGTTAATGTATGGTATTAGTTATGGTATTAGTTATGGTATGGTATGGTTAATGTATGGTATATGTTATGGTATTAGTTATGGTATGGTTAATGTATGGTATATGTTATGGTATGGTATGGTTAATGTATGGTATATGGTATGGTATGGTTAATGTATGGTATATGTTATGGTATGGTTAATGTATGGTATATGTTATGGTATGGTATGGTTAATGTATGGTATATGTTATGGTATGGTATGGTTAATGTATGGTATATGTTATGGTATGGTATGGTTAATGTATGGTATATGTTATGGTATGGTATGGTTAATGTATGGTATATGTTATGGTTTTAGTTATGGTATGGTTAATGTATGGTATATGTTATGGTATGGTATGGTTAATGTATGGTATATGTTATGGTATTAGTTATGGTATGGTTAATGTATGGTATTAGTTATGGTATGGTATTAGTTATGGTATATGTTACGATATGGTTAATGTATGGTATTAGTTATGGTATGGTATGGTTAATGTATGGTATTAGTTATGGTATTAGTTATGGTATGGTATGGTTAATGTATGGTATATGTTATGGTATTAGTTATGGTATGGTTAATGTATGGTATTAGTTATGGTATGGTTAATGTATGGTATATGTTATGGTATGGTATATGTTATGGTATTAGTTATGGTATGGTTAATGTATGGTATTAGTTATGGTATGGTTAATGTATGGTATTAGTTATGGTATGGTATATGTTATGGTATTAGTTATGGTATGGTTAATGTATGGTATATGTTATGGTATTAGTTATGGTATGGTATTAGTTATGGTATGGTATATGTTACGATATGGTTAATGTGTGGTATTAGTTATGGTATGGTTAATGTATGGTATATGTTATGGTATATGTTATGGTATGGTTAATGTATGGTATTAGTTATGGTATATGTTACGATATGGTTAATGTATGGTATTAGTTATGGTATATGTTACGATATGGTTAATGTATGGTATATGTTATGGTATGGTATTAGTTATGGTATGGTTAATGTATGGTATATGTTATGGTATATGTTACGATATGGTTAATGTATGGTATTAGTTATGGTATGGTTAATGTATGGTATTAGTTATGGTATGGTTAATGTATGGTATATGTTATGGTATGGTTAATGTATGGTATATGTTATGGTATGGTTAATGTATGGTATATGTTATGGTATGGTTAATGTATGGTATGGTTAATGTATGGTATTAGTTATGGTATGGTTAATGTATGGTATATGTTATGGTATGGTTAATGTATGGTATATGTTATGGTATGGTTAATGTATGGTATTAGTTATGGTATGGTTAATGTATGGTATATGTTATGGTATATGTTACGATATGGTTAATGTATGGTATTAGTTATGGTATGGTTAATGTATGGTATTAGTTATGGTATGGTTATATGTATTTATGGTATATGTTATGGTATGGTTAATGTATGGTATAGTTGTTATGGTATATGTTATGGTATGGTTAATGTATGGTATTAGTTATGGTATGGTTAATGTATGGTATATAGTTATGGTATGGTTAATGTATGGTATTAGTTATGGTATGGTATTAGTTATGGTATGGTTAATGTATGGTATTAGTTATGGTATGGTATTAGTTATGGTATATGTTATGGTATGGTTAATGGTTAATGTATGGTATTAGTTATGGTATGGTTAATGTATGGTATTAGTTATGGTCTTAGTTAATGTATGGTATTAGTTAATGTTAATTGATGGTATTAGTTATGGTATGGTTAATGTATGGTATTAGTTATGGTATGGTTAATGTATGGTATATGTTATGGTATGGTTATGTATGGTATTAGTTATGGTATGGTTAATGTATGGTATTAGTTATGGTATGGTTAATTAATGTTATGGTATATGTTATGGTATGGTTAATGTATGGTATTAGTTATGGTATGGTTAATTGATGGTATTAGTTATGGTATGATTAATTTATGGTATTAGTTATGGTATGGTATTAGTTATGGTATGCTATATGTTACGATATGGTTAATGTATGGTATATGTTATGGTATGGTTAATGTATGGTATTAGTTATGGTATGATTAATGTATGGTATATGTTATGGTATATGTTATGGTATGGTATTAGTTATGGTATGGTTAATGTATGGTATTAGTTATGGTATGGTGGTATTAGTTATGTATGGTTATATGGTTAGTTATGGTATGGTATATGTTATGGTATGGTATTAGTTATGGTATGGTTAATGTATGGTATTAGTTATGGTATGGTTAATGTATGGTATAGTTATGGTATATGTTATATGGTATGGTTAATATTAGTTATGGTATGGTTAATGTATGGTATATGTTATGGTATGGTTAATGTATGGTATGTGTTATGATAGTGATGTAGTGTGTTAATCTCTTCTATGGCTGTGTTCCAGTGGTGGTCGGTTCTCCATACTGCTGCAGAACCTCGGTCCGGAGAATGCTATAACGCTCCTGGTGTTTGCTGTGACAGAACATAAGATCCTGGTTCACTCTCTACGGCCCGCTGTTCTGACCAGTGTCACTGAGGCTCTGGTGGCTGTGAGTACCTCAGATATCAACTGTTCAACACTATAGAACCTCAGATATCAACTGTTCAACACTATAATACCTCAGATATCAACTGTTTAACACTATAATACCTCAGATATCAGTTTAACACTGTTTAACACTATAATACCTCAGATATCAACTGTTTAACACTATAATACCTCAGATATCAACTGTTTAACACTCAGATATCAGCTGTTTAACATACCTCAGATATCAACTGTTTAACACTATAATACCTCAGATATCAACTGTTCAACACTATAGTACCTCAGATATCAACTGTTTGAATCTTTAGGACTTTTAGTAGTAGCTTGTGGTTTTTAGTTTAAAAAGTAGTTTGGTTTAAATAATTAGCTATGGCAGTTTGATAGTAGGGTTTAAATAATTAGCTATGGCAGTTTGATAGTATGGTTTAAATAATTAGCTATGGCAGTTTGATAGTATGGTTTAAATGATAGTATGGTTTAAATAATTTGCTATGGCAGTTTGATAGTAGGGTTTAAATAATTAGCTATTGCAGTTTGATAGTATGGTTTAAATAATTTCCTATGGCAGTTTGATAGTAGAAGTTAAATAATTAGCTATTGCAGTTTGATAGTAGGGTTTAAATAATTCGCTATGGCAGTTTGTTAGTATTTTTAGTAGTAGCTAACAATTGCAGTATTGGTAATGTCTCTCGGTTTTGACAGTAGTTTTAAAGGTTCAGTTTCCTCATTTGACCTCCCTCCCTCTCTGTCTCTCCCCCTCAGATGATCTTCCCATTCCACTGGCCGTGTCCGTACATCCCTCTGTGCCCGCTGGCTCTGGCAGGGGTCCTCTCCGCCCCTGCCCCTTCATTGTGGGGGTCGACTCACGCTACTTTGACCTTTACGAACCCCCGCTGGACGTCAGCTGTGTCGACCTTGACACGAACACCATCTCCCAGTAAGCACAGCTTCTTCTGGCACGAACACCATCTCCCAGTAAGCACAGCTTCTCTGACACAAACACCATCTCCCAGTAAACACAGCTTCTTCTGCACGAACACCACAGTAAGAACACCATCTCCCAGTAAGCACAGCTTCTTCTGACCACGAACACCATCTCTCAGTAAGCACAGCTTCATCTCTGCACACAAACACCATCTCCCAGTAAGCACAGCTTCTTCTGACACAAACACCATCTCCCAGTAAGTAAGCACAGCTTCTTCTGACACAAACACCATCTCCCAGTAAGCACAGCTTCTTCTGACACAAACACCATCTCCCAGTAAGCACAGCTTCTTCTTACACGAAACACCATCTCCCCAGCTGAGACAGTCTATTCCTCAAGGTGGGCTGTAACCCTGTTGAGACAGTCTATTCCTCAAGGTGCGCTGTAACCCTGTTGAGACAGTCTATTCCTCAAGGTGGGCTGTAACCCCAGCTGAGACAGTCTATTCCTCAAGGTGGGCTGTAACCCAGTTGAGACAGTCTATTCCTCAAGGTGGGCTGTAACCCTGTTGAGACAGTCTATTCCTCAAGGTGGGCTGTAACCCCAGTTGAGACAGTCTATTCCTCAAGGTGGGCTGTAACCCTGTTGAGACAGTCTATTCCTCAAGGTGGGCTGTAACCCCAGTTGAGACAGTCTATTCCTCAAGGTGGGCTGTAACCCCAGTTGAGACAGTCTATTCCTCAAGGTGGGCTGTAACCCAGTTGAGACAGTCTGTTCCTCAAGGTGAGCTGTAACCCAGTTGAGACAGTCTATTCCTCAAGGTGAGCTGTAACCCAGTTGAGACAGTCTATTCCTCAAGGTGAGCTGTAACCCAGTTGAGACAGTCTATTCCTCAAGGTGAGCTGTAACCCAGTTGAGACAGTCTATTCCTCAAGGTGAGCTGTAACCCAGTTGAGACAGTCTATTCCTCAAGGTGGGCTGTAACCCCAGTTGAGACAGTCTATTCCTCAAGGTGGGCTGTAACCCAGTTGAGACAGTCTATTCCTCAAGGTGAGCTGTAACCCAGTTGAGACAGTCTATTCCTCAAGGTGAGCTGTAACCCAGCTGAGACAGTCTATTCCTCAAGGTGGGCTTTAACCCTGCAGTTGAGACAGTCTATTCCTCAAGGTGGGCTTTGAGACAGTCCCCTCAAGGTGGGCTGAGACAGTCTATTCCTCAAGGTGGGCTGTGAGACAGTCTATTCCTCAAGGTGGGCTGTAACCCCAGGTGAGACAGTCTATTCCTCAAGGTGGGCTTTAACCCTGCTGAGACAGTCTATTCCTCAAGGTGGGCTGTGATACAGGTGAGACAGTCTATTCCTCAAGCTGGGCTGTGGAAGTGTTTTACACTGTAGGCCTTTAATCGATGGTGAAGAAAATGAGACTGTATTGTGTCGTGTTTGGCCACTGTAGGTGTAATGATAATAGTAGAATATATTCCATTTATCAGACGCTTTTATCCACAGCGCTGTACAGTCATGTGTGCATCCATTTTCCATATGGGTCAAAGTTCAATCTGTTTCTGTGGTCCTAAGATATTTGGAGCAGTCTTGGAGGCAGCCGTCTCGTGGGTGGTCTCCTGCCCCTATCCTCCGTCAGTGTTAGTTTTGGGGGTGTTTCACCTCTCTGTACCTCTGGAGAGCTGACCGTGTGTTTCTCCTTTCAGCAACGGAGATAAGAGGGCCCTGACCTGGAAGATCCTGCCAAAGAAAGCCTGTAAAAACCTGATGAATGTGCTGAACAATCTCTACCAGCAACTGGTGGACGGTGAGTAGAGGACCGTACTGTACTGTGTGGATAGAGGACTAAAGATTTCAGAATGAATAAACTGGGTCAAGTGTAGCCTGAGTTGCCAGATGTGACTCTGGTTCCGCCTCAGTTCACTCCTTTAATATAACAAAGACAAAGGAGTTGGCAACAAAAAAAGATCTGGCAACCAAGCTAGATCAATAACACTTTTTTCAATAAAACTCATTTTCAAGGTGAAAGATTCTTTCAAGCTGATGTGTTTGACTCTCAGGTGTTTGTCTCCTGCTGAATATGATGAGCCACTGTAGCAGTAGTGTAGGAGTACTTTACGTGTTTGTCTCCTGCTGAATATGATGAGCCACTGTAGCAGTAGTGTAGGAGTACTTTACGTGTTTGTCTCCTGCTGAATATGATGAGCCACTGTAGCAGTAGTGTAGGAGTACTTTACGTGTTCGTCTCCTGCTGAATATGATGAGCCACTGTAGCAGTAGTGTAGGAGTACTTTACGTGTTTGTCTCCTGCTGAATATGATGAGCCACTGTAGCAGTAGTGTAGGAGTACTTTATGTGTTTGTCTCCTGCTGAATATGATGAGCCACTGTAGCAGTAGTGTAGGAGTACTTTACGTGTTTGTCTCCTGCTGAATATGATGAGCCACTGTAGCAGTAAAACTTTATGTGTTTGTCTCCTGCTGAATATGATGAGCCACTGTAGCAGTAGTGTATTCCTCTCCTGCTGAATATGATGAGCCACTGTAGCAGTAGTGTAGGAGTACTTTACGTGTTTGTCTCCTGCTGAATATGATGAGCCACTGTAGCAGTAGTGTAGGAGTACTTTACGTGTTTGTCTCCTGCTGAATATGATGAGCCACTGTAGCAGTAGTGTTTTCTCACGTGTTTGTCTCCTGCTGAATATGATGAGCCACTGTAGCAGTAGTGTAGGAGTCTACGTGTTTGTCTCCTGCTGAATATGATGAGCCACTGTAGCTACGTGTTTGTCTCCTGCTGAATATGATGAGCCACTGTAGCAGTAGTGTAGGAGTACTTTACGTGTTTGCATTCTTCTTCTTCTCTCCTCTTCCTCTGTAACAAAACCACCAGTTAGTATTACGTGTTTGCATCTCTCTCTCCCTCTTTTTCTCTCACACCCCTCTATCTCCCCCTCCTCCTCGTCTCCTTCTCTTCTTTCTCCTCTGAATATGATGAGCCACTCTAGTGCATTTTTCTCTCTCTCGCTCTCTCTTTCTGTAGCTGCATCTCTCTGAATATTGAGCCACTGTAGCAGCTGCATCTCTACTCTCTCGCTGCATCTCTCTCTCCTCTCTTTCTCCTCTACCAAACCCTCTATATTAAAGAACAGTGTTGTATCATTCTTCTTCTTCTCTCCTCTTCCTCTGTAACAAAACCACCAGTTAGTATTACATCATTATTCCTCTCTCGCTGCATCTCTCTCTCTCTCTGCATCTCTCTCTCCCTCTTTTTCTCTCACACCCCTCTATCTCCCCCCAACCTCCCCTTCTTCTGCTCTCTCGCTGCATCTCTCTCTCGCTCTCTCTTTCTTGCTGCATCTCTCTTTCGATCGCTTCATCTCACTCTCTCGCTGCATCTCTCTCCTCTTTTCTCTACCCCTCTCTCTCTCCTCTCTTCTCTCTCTCGCTGCATCTCTCTCTCCCTCTCTTTCTCTCTTACCCATCTCTCTCTTCTCTTCTCTCTCTCGCTGCATCTCTCTCTCCCTCTCTTTTTCTCTCACCCCTCTCTCTCCTCTCTCCCCCCGCTCTCTTCTCTCTCCTCTCACTATCTCTCCTCCCTCTCCTCCTTTCTCTCTCTCCCCCCACTCCCTCTCCCTACCTGCTCTATTTGTCTCCATTAGTTCAGTTGTGTTATTTATATCCTAGCCAGTAAACCTGCTGCCTGCTTATTGAGAAATCAAATACAAATCGAATAGTGTTCCATTCTGAGACTCAGTGAGGCTGAAAATGTGTCCTGCCACTGCATCAGTGTCTGGGAATATTGAACATCGATACAGATTGGCAGAGTGACAAGCTGAGCCTGATCTGTAGCTCAGTTGTTAGAGCATGGCGCTTGTAACGCCAGGGTAGTGGGTTCGATCCCCGCGACCACCCATACGTAGAATGTATGCACACATGACTGTAAGTCGCTTTGGATAAAAGCGTCTGCTAAATGGCATATATATATATATATGATCTTTAGGGACTTGTTTCTCAGAGGAAAAGTAACTTCAGTAGAGATTTAAACTGTGTGATTTACCCTTTCATCTAGTTCAACAACAACAAGACAGACAGAACCCAAAACCCCCCACGTCATCAACTCACCTTTCATACAGACAGTCCTGCTTGTTTTAAGTTGTGTTTTAAACTGTCTTCAACTGTGACAGGTAGTTAAACATAGCAGACAAAATATTAAGAACACCTTCCTAATATTATGTTGCTTAAAAATCCTTCTTTAACCGGTCTTCTCCACTTCATCTACACTGATTGAAATGGATTTTACCACGTTACATCAGTAAGGGATCATATCTTTCACCTGGATTCATCTGGTCAGTCTATGTCATGGAAGGAGCAGGTGTTCCTAATGTTTTGTCCACCCATTGTATCTTCAAAGAGTGTTTTCCTCTATGTATCTCTGGAACTGCATGAGGGATGCATCCCACATGGCTCCCTGTCCCCTATGTAGTGCACTACATTAAGGAATATGGTGCCATTTGGGACAAACCCTATAAGATACAAAAAACATATTTTCCATTGGTTCCCCCCAGATTAGCAGAACTGTTCCACTGGATATCATAAGGTGAATGCACCAATTTGTAAGTCGCTCTGGATAAGAGCGTCTGCTAAATCACTTAAATGTAAATGTCTTAAATGTAAAACCAACAGCCCTGTTTTCTATTGGTTCCCCCCAGATCAGCAGAACCAACAACACTTTTTTCTATTGGTTCCCCCCAGATCAGCAGAACCAACAACACTCTTTTCTATTGGTTCCCCCCAGATCAGCAGAACCAACAACACTCTTTTCTATTGGTTCCCCCCAGGTCAGCAGAACCAACAACACTCTTTTCTATTGGTTCCCCCCAGATCAGCAGAACCAACAACACTCTTTTATATTGGTTCCCCCCAGATCAGCAGAACCAATATCCCTATTTTCTATTGGTTCCCCAGGTCAGCAGCATCCTGATGGCCTATTGGAGCTGAGTATGAGTGACTGTACAGAGCTGGCCTGTGGGAAGAGCCTCCACAGCCTGGAGATGGAGATACAGGAAGCCTTCCTCAGGTTCATGGCGGCCATCTTGAAAGGCTACCGCTCATACCTGAGACCCATCACCCAGGCCCCGTCTGAGAAGACTACTGACGCCTCCTCTCTCTTTGACCTGCAAGGTTAGTACCGGCTTGGTGTGTGTGTGTGTGTGTGTGTGTGAGTCTCTGTGTGTGTATGTGAGTCTATGTGTGTGTGAGTCTCAGTGCATGTGCAGGTCTGGAGCTCTAGCTAGCTGCAGCTGTTCTCTGCTCCAGAGTCTGGACTGGGGCCAGTTGAAGCTGGCTAATACCACACCTGATAGAGTTGAGTCTGGACTGGGGCCAGTTGAAGCTGGCTAATACCACACCTGATAGAGTTGAGTCTGGACTGGGGCCAGTTGAAGCTGGCTAATACCACACCTGATAGAGTTGAGTCTGGACTGGGGCCAGTTGAAGCTGGCTAATACCACACCTGATAGAGTTGAGTCTGGACTGGGGCCAGTTGAAGCTGGCTAATACCACACCTGATAGAGTTGAGTCTGGACTGGGGCCAGTTGAAGCTGGCTAATACCACACCTGATAGAGTTGAATCTGGACTGGGGCCAGTTGAAGCTGGCTAATTTAATTTTTTTAATTTTACCTTTATTTAACCAGGCAAGTCAGTTAAGAACATATTCTTATTTTCAATGACGGCCTGGGAACAGTGGGTTAACTGCCTGTTCAGGGGCAGAACGACAGATTTGTACCTTGTCAGCTCGGGGGTTTGAACTCGCAACCTTCCGGTTACTAGTCCAACGCTCTAACCACTAGGCTACGCTTCCGCCCCAAAATACCATCCAATCTGCACTGTCTCTGGTGGCTAAACTAGTCAGACGGTCCTTTATTGTTAAAGACTGCAATGGCTAGCCGTAGCCAAGGGCTTCATCCCAAATGGCACCCTATCCTTTATTTAGTGCATTATTTTTGACCATGGCCCATAGACAAGGACATGAACATTCTCTAGTGGATGCTAGCCATGCTAGCTGTAGCCAAGGACATGAACATTCTCTAGTGGATGCTAGCCATGCTAGCTGTAGACAAGGACATGGGCATTCTCTAGTGGATGCTAACCATGCTAGCTGTAGACAAGGACATGGGCATTCTCTAGTGGATGCTAACCATGCTAGCTGTAGACAAGGACATGGGCATTCTCTAGTGGATGCTAACCATGCTAGCTGTAGACAAGGACATGAACATTCTCTAGTGGATGCTAACCATGCTAGCTGTAGACAAGGACATGGGCATTCTCTAGTGGATGCTAACCATGCTAGCTGTAGACAAGGACATGAGCATTCTCTAGTGGATGCTAACCATGCTAGCTGTAGACAAGGACATGTGAGCAGCTGTAGCCAAGGACATGAGCATTCTCTAGTGGATGCTAACCATGCTAGCTGTAGACAAGGACATGGGCATTCTCTAGTGGATGCTAACCATGCTAGCTGTAGACAAGGACATGGGCATTCTCTAGTGGATGCTAACCATGCTAGCTGTAGCCAAGGACATGAGCATTCTCTAGTGGATGCTAACCATGCTAGCTGTAGCCAAGGACATGAGCATTCTCTAGTGGATGCTAACCATGCTAGCTGTAGACAAGGACATGGGCATTCTCTAGTGGATGCTAACCATGCTAGCTGTAGCCAAGGACATGAGCATTCTCTAGTGGATGCTAACCATGCTAGCTGTAGCCAAGGACATGAGCATTCTCTAGTGGATGCTAACCATGCTAGCTGTAGCCAAGGACATGAGCATTCTCTAGTGGATGCTAACCATGCTAGCTGTAGACAAGGACATGGGCATTCTCTAGTGGATGCTAACCATGCTAGCTGTAGCCAATGACATGAGCATTCTCTAGTGGATGCTAACCATGCTAGCTGTAGCCAAAGACATGTTGGATATGAGGATTGTGATCCCGACAAATAGGGATGAGGAGTTTAGAGAGACCTCTGCAGTATTGTTATGTAATGACTAGAGCTGAAAGACACACACACACAAGTATGGGTAATGGGAGAATGTGCTTTCTCAATGTGTTTCTTTGGCCAAGTGGTGTGGGTGTATCTGTATCCATAGAGAATCTATCAGCTGTCCATTAGTATTACTGTAGGGACCCACAACAACACAAAGCTTGGCCTCCATGACTGCAGTGAGCCAATGACCAACCATCCTCCTCACTCCCCTTGGCCCTGTCTGTCCTGTAGGTCAGCTGTTAGTCAGATCAGCTGTTAATCAAGTCAGCTGTTAAACAGGTCAGCTGTTAATCAAGTCAGCTGTTAATCAAGTCAGCTGTTAATCAAGTCAGCTGTTAAACAGGTCAGCTGCTAGTCAGCCCAGCTCGGTTTAACACTTAAGGAAGTCACTTCCCTGTTTTGCACCCTAGATTGGCCATGTGTTAACTTACCTGCACGACTGTGCCTAGCTAAGGTACATCTGTTGTTATTTTAAAAGAGAATGTGTTCTCAAAGACTTACCTGGTGAAATAAAGACTCACCTGGTTAAATATGGACTCACCTGGTTAAATAAAGACTTACCTGTTTAAATAAAGACTTACCTGGTTAAATAAAGACTTACCTGGTTAAATAAAGACCCACCTGGTTAAATAAAGATGTACCTGGTTAAATAAAGACTTGCCTGGTTAAATATGGACTCACCTGGTTAAATAAAGACATACCTGGTTAAATAAAGACTCACCTGGTTAAATAAAGACTCACCTGGTTAAATAAAGACTCACCTGGTTAAATAAAGACTCACCTGGTTAAATAAAGACTCACCTGGTTAAATAAAGACTCACCTGGTTAAATAAAGACTTACCTGGTTAAATAAAGACTTACCTGGTTAAATAAAGACTCACCTGGTTAAATAAAGGTTAAAAAAATTACAAAATTAAGCAGCGTGCTTCATGGTCAAGGTTCCAAGACCCTAAACCTATTTTGCCAGATATATCTAGCAGTGAACTACAAATGTTCCATTTCTCCCTCCCCAACCGTCCTCTTCAGGGTTCCTGAAGAGCAGAGACCGGTCCCACCAGACGTTCTACTGTATCTTTTAAGGTTTCTCATATGGTTGTAATGTTCTGTAGGGTTCCTGAAGAGCAGAGACCGGTCCCACCAGACGTTCTACTGTATCTTTTTAAGGTTCTTGTTATGATTCTCATATGGTTGTAATGTTCTGTAGGGTTCCTGAAGAGCAGAGACCGGTCCCACCAGACGTTCTACTGTATCTTTTAAGGTTCCTCATATGGTTGTAATGTTCTGTAGGGTTCCTGAAGAGCAGAGACCGGTCCCACCACGTTCTACTGTATCTTTTAACCGGTCCCACCAGAAGTTTTACTGTATCTTGTTATGATTCTCATATGGTTGTAATGTTCTGTAGGGTTCCTGAAGAGCAGAGACCGGTCCCACCAGAAGTTCTACTGTATCTTGTTATGATTCTCATATGGTTGTAATGTTCTGTAGGGTTCCTGAAGAGCAGAGACCGGTCCCACCAGAAGTTCTACTCCCTGATGACCAAGACTCAGATGTTCATCAGATTCATAGAGGAGTGCTCCTTCGTCTCAGACAAAGACGCCAGCTTGGCCTTCTTCGATGACTGTGTGGACAAGGTACAGCTTGGTTTATAATACTGTCATCCTGGTCCTGTATAGACCTATCCTCTGAAATAACCCTAACCCTTCCCCATACAGCTTGGTTTATAGTACTATATCATCCTAGTCATATATAGACCTATCCTCTGTGAAATGTATCTCCCTGTCTAGTAACTATGCTATCCTCTATTAGTGTTCTTCTCCCTGTCTAGTAGCTATGCTATCCTCTATCAGTGTTCTTCTCCCTGTCTAGTAGCTATGCTATCCTCTATCAGTGTTCTTCTCCCTGTCTAGTAGCTATGCTATCCTCTATCAGTGTTCTTCTCCCTGTCTAGTAGCTATGCTATCCTCTATCAGTGTTCTTCTCCCTGTCTAGTAGCTATGCTATCCTCTATCAGTGTTCTTCTCCCTGTCTAGTAGCTATGCTATCCTCTATCAGTGTTCTTCTCCCTGTCTAGTAGCTATGCTATCCTCTATCAGTGTTCTTCTCCCTGTCTAGTAGCTATGCTATCCTCTATCAGTGTTCTTCTCCCTGTCTAGTAGCTATGCTATCCTCTATCAGTGTTCTTCTCCCTGTCTAGTAGCTATGCTATCCTCTATCAGTGTTCTTCTCCCTGTCTAGTAGCTATGCTATCCTCTATCAGTGTTCTTCTCCCTGTCTAGTAGCTATGCTATCCTCTATCAGTGTTCTTCTCCCTGTCTAGTAGCTATGCTATCCTCTATCAGTGTTCTTCTCCCTGTCTAGTAGCTATGCTATCCTCTATCAGTGTTCTTCTCCCTGTCTAGTAGCTATGCTATCCTCTATCAGTGTTCTTCTCCCTGTCTAGTAGCTATGCTATCCTCTATCAGTGTTCTTCTCCCTGTCTAGTAGCTATGCTATCCTCTATCAGTGTTCTTCTCCCTGTCTAGTAGCTATGCTATCCTCTATCAGTGTTCTTCTCCCTGTCTAGTAGCTATGCTATCCTCTATCAGTGTTCTTCTCCCTGTCTAGTCTCTATGCTATCCTCTATGTTCTTATCCTCTAGTCAGTGTTCTTCAGTGTTCTTCTCCTGTCTAGTCTCTATGCTATCCTCTATCAGTGTTCTTCTCCCTGTCTAGTAGCTATGCTATCCTCTATCAGTGTTCTTCTCCCTGTCTAGTAGTAGTCCTTAAAAATAAATATTAGTGCTTGTAAAAAAAAAAGTACTTGAAGTGTTCTTCTCCCTGTCTAACCCAGCATTTCAGTGTTCTTTCCTGAGTTTGCTATCCTCATACTCCAGTGTTCTCCCGTGCTCCAATTTGCTCAATCAGTGAGCACTGTAGTATGCATTTTGGGAAACACCTTGTGAGTAATTTAATTAGTTGTGTTACTCTTGGCTGGAGTCTAAAGCCTGCACCCACAGTGTTCTTGACCCATTGTGGATAAGATTGCCCAGTGTTCTTCCCCTGATTAACATCTAGCTGGTTTTCTTCCTGTCTAGCCTCTTCTAGTCCAATCAGCCCTTTATCCATGGTACTGTCAGTGTTATTTCCTTTAACCATGGTACCTATCAGTGTTATTTCCTTTAACCATGGTACTGTCTGTGTTATTTCCTTTAGTAGCCATGGTACTATCAGTGTTATTTCCTGTTAACTATGCATGGTATCTGTTCTACTGTCTGGTTATTTCCTTTAACCATGGTACTGTCTATCCTCTGTCAGTGTTATTTCCTTTAACCATGGTACTGTCAGTGTTATTTCTAGTTTAGCCATGGTACTGTCTGGTTATTTCTTCCCTGTCTAGTAGCTGTCTGGTTATTTCTGTCTTTAACCATGGTACTGTCTACTGTCTGGTTATTTCCTTTAACCATGGTACTGTCTGGTTATTTCCTTTAGCCATGGTACTGTCTGGTTATTTCCTTTAACCACGGTACTGTCTGGTTATTTCCTTTAACCATGGTACTGTCTGGTTATTTCCTTTAGTAGCCATGGTACTGTCTGGTTATTTCCTTTAACCATGGTACTGTCTGGTTATTTCCTTTAACCATGGTACTGTCTGGTTATTTCCTTTAACCATGGTACTGTCTGGTTATTTCCTTTAACCATGGTACTGTCTGGTTATTTCCTTTAACCACGGTACTGTCTGGTTATTTCCTTTAACCACGGTACTGTCTGGTTATTTCCTTTAACCATGGTACTGTCTGGTTATTTCCTTTAACCATGGTACTGTCTGGTTATTTCCTTTAGTGTTCTTTCCATGGTACTGTCTGGTTATTTCCTTTAACCACGGTACTGTCTGGTTATTTCCTTTAGCCATGGTACTGTCTGGTTATTTCCTTTAACCATGGTACTGTCTGGTTATTTCCTTTAACCATGGTACTGTCTGGTTATTTCCTTTAACCAAGGTACTGTCTGGTTATTTCCTTTAACCATGGTACTGTCTGGTTATTTCCTTTAACCACGGTACTGTCTGGTTATTTCCTTTAACCATGGTACTGTCTGGTTATTTCCTTTAACCATGGTACTGTCTGGTTATTTCATTTACCATCAGTCCTGCTCTCCTCCAACTGTCTCTAACTCAATATGCTCCCTTCTCTTCTCTTCTCTTGTTCCCCCTCTCCTCTCTGCCTCCCTGTGCATGCAGCTCTACAGTGCAGACAAAGGAGGCAAGGTGAGTGTGACTGTGTCCACCCTGACACTCTACCACCCTGACACTCCCTGTCCACCCTGCTATCCTCTATACCACCCTGACACTCTACCACCCTGACATCCTACCACCCTGACACTCTACCACCCTGTCTCTACCACCCTCTATCACTCTACCACCCTGACATCCTACCACCCTGACACTACCACCCTGACATCCTCTATCAGTGTTCTCTACCACCCTGACATCCTACCACCCCACAGTCTACCACCCTGACACTCTACCACCCTGACATCCTACCACCCTCACACTCTACCACCCTCACACTCTACCACCCTGACATCCTATCCCACCCTCACACTCTACCACCCTGACACTCTACCACTCTAATATCTACCACCCTGACATCTGTCTACCACCCTGACATCTCTACCACCCTGACACTCTACCACCCTGACATCCTACCACCCTGACACTCTACCACCCTGACATCCTACCACCCTCACTCCCTAGTAGCTACTCTATCCTGACATCTATCAGTGTTCATCCTACCACCCTCACACTCTACCACCCTGACACTCTACCACCCTGACATCCTACCACCCTGACACTCTACCACCCTGTCAGTCCTACCATCACTCTACCACCCTGACATCCTACCACCCTGACATCCTACCACCCTGACACTGCTACCACTCTACCACCCTGACACTCTACCCTGACAGTGTTCTACTCACTGTCTAGCTACATCCTCTACCTTCTCCCTGACATCCTACCACCCTGACACTGTACCACCCTGACATCCTACCACCCTCTACACTCTACCACCCTGACATCCTACCACCCTGACAGTTGTGTTCTACCACCCTGACATCCTACCACCCCTGGACACTCTACCACCCTGACATCCTACCACCCTCACATCAGCCCTTCTACCACCCTGACATCCTACCACCTGACTCTGTCACCCTCTCCACCACCCTGACATCCTACCACCCTCACACTCTACCACCATGGTCTGACATCCTACCACCCTGTACCACCCTCACACTCTACCACCCTGGCACTCTACCATCCTGACACTCTACCACCCTGACACTCTACCACCCTGACACTCTACCACCCTGACTATACCACCCTGACCACCCTGACATTCTGCTACCTACCCTATACCATGGTGTTCTGACCACCCTGTCTAGTACTACTCTACCACCCTACACTCTACCACCCTTCTTCTCCTGTCTAGTATCCCCTCCCTCTACCACCCTCTGACACACTCTACCACCCCTGACACTCTACCACCCTGACACTCTACCATCCTGACACTCTACCACCCTGACACTCTACCACCCTGACACTCTACCACTCTACCACCCTGACACTCTACCACCCTGACACTATACCACCCTGACACTCTACCACCCTGACACTCTACCACCCTGACACTCTACCACCCTGACACTCTACCACTCTACCACCCTGACACTATACCACTCTACCACCCTGACACTCTACCACTCTACCACTCTACCACCCTGACATTGTACCAATCTACCACCCTGACACTATACCACTCTACCACCCTGACACTCTACCACCCTGACACTATACCACTCTACCACCCTGACACTCTACCACCCTGACATCCTACCACCCTCACATCCTACCACCCTGACATCCTACCACCCTGACATCCTACCACCCTGACACTCTACCACTCTACCACCCTGACACTCTACCACTCTACCACCCTGACACTCTACCAACCTGACATCCTACCACCCTGACACTATACCACCCTGACATCCTACCACCCTGACACTCTACCACCCTGACATCCTACCACCCTGACACTCTACCACCCTGACATCCTACCACCCTCACACTCTACCACCCTGACATCCTACCACCCTCACACTCTACCACCCTGACATCCTACCATCCTGACATCCTACCACCCTCACACTCCACCACCCTGACATCCTACCACCCTCACACTGTACCACTCTGACATTCTACCACCCTGACACTGTACCACCCTGACACTCTACCACCCTGGCACTCTACCATCCTGACACTGTACCACCCTGACACTCTACCACCCTGACACTCTACCACCCTGACATTGTACCACTCTACCACCCTGACACTCGTACCACCCTGACATTCTGCCACCCTGACACTATACCACCCTGACACTCTACCACCCTGACATCGTACCACTCTACCACCCTGACACTGTACCACCTACCACCCTGACACTCTACCACCCTGACACTCTACCACCCTGACACTCTACCACCCTGATACTCTACCACCTACCACCCTGACACTCTACCACTCTACCACCCTGACACTATACCACCCTGACACTCTACCACCCTCTACCACCCTGACACTCTACCACCCTGACACTCTACCACCCTGACACTCTACCACTCTACCACCCTGACACTATACCACTCTACCACCCTGACACTCTACCACCCTGACACTCTACCACCCTGACACTGTACCACCACCACCCTGACACTATACCACTCTACCACCCTGACACTCTACCACCCTGACACTATACCACTCTACCACCCTGACACTGTACCACCCTGACACTGTACCACCCTGACACTATACCACCCTGACACTCTACCACCCTGACACTCTACCACCCTGACACTCTACCACCCTGACACTCTACCACCCTGACACTATACCACTCTACCACCCTGACACTGTACCACCCTGACACTCTACCACCCTGACACTATACCACTCTACCACCCTGACACTGTACCACCCTGACACTATACCACTCTACCACCCTGACACTGTACCACCCTGACACTATACCACTCTACCACCCTGACACTGTACCACCCTGACACTATACCACTCTACCACCCTGACACCCTGACACTCTACCACCCTGACACTATACCACCCTGACACTAATACCACTCTACCACCCTGACACTCTACCACCCTGACACTCTACCACCCTGACACTCTACCACCCTGACACTCTACCACTCTACCACCCTGACACTATACCACTCTACCACCCTGACACTCTACCACCCTACCACTCTACCACCCTGACACTATACCACCCTACCTCTACCACCCTGACACTCTACCACCCTGACACTCTACCACCCTGACACTATACCACTCTACCACCCTGACACTCTACCACCCTGACACTATACCACCCTGACACTCTACCACCCTAACACTCTACCACCCTGACACTATACCACTCTACCACCCTGACACTCTACCACCCTGACACTCTACCACCCTGACACTATACCACTCTACCACCCTAACACTGTACCACCCTGACACTATACCACCCTGACACTCTACCACCACCTGACACTCTACCACCCTGACACTCTACCACCCTGACACTCTACCACCCTGACACTATACCACTCTACCACCCTGACACTGTACCACCCTGACACTCTACCACCCTGACACTATACCACTCTACCACCCTGACACTGTACCACCCTGACACTATGACACTCTACCACCCTGACACTGTACCACCCTGACACTATACCACTCTACCACCCTGACACTGTACCACCCTGACACTATACCACTCTACCACCCTGACACTATACCACCCTGACACTCTACCACCCTGACACTGTACCACCCTGACACTACCACCCTGACACTCTACCACCCTGACACTGTACCACCCTGACACTACCTACCACCCTGACACTCTACCACTGACACTCTACCACCCTGACACTATACCACTCTACCACCCTGACACTCTACACTCTACCACCCTGACACTATACCACTCTACCACCCTGACACTCTACCACCCTGACACTCTACCACCCTGACACTATACCACTCTACCACCCTGACACTCTACCACCCTGACACTATACCACCCTGACACTATACCACTCTACCACCCTGACACTCTACCACCCTGACACTCTACCACCCTGACACTCTACCACTCTACCACCCTGACACTATACCCTCTACCACCCTGACACTATACCACTCTACCACCCTGACACTGTACCACCCTGACACTCTACCACTCTACCACTCTACCACCCTGACTCTCTACCACCCTGACACTATACCACTCTACCACCCTGACACTCTACCACCCTGACACAACTGATTTACTGTCAACTAAGTTCTGTCCATACTACTGTTGCTTCATTCTACAGGGTATGCTAGTGTGAATATATTGCTTCATTCTACAGGGTATGCTAGTGTGAATATGTTGCTTCATTCTACAGGGTATGCTAGTGTGAATATATTGCTTCATTCTACAGGGTATGCTAGTGTGAATATATTGCTTCATTCTACAGGGTATGCTAGTGTGAATATATTGCTTCATTCTACAGGGTATGCTAGTGTGAATATATTGCTTCATTCTACAGGGTATGCTAGTGTGAATATGTTGCTTCATTATACAGGGTATGCTAGTGTGAATATATTGCTTCATTCTACAGGGTATGCTAGTGTGAATATATTGCTTCATTCTACAGGGTATGCTAGTGTGAATATATTGCTTCATTCTACAGGGTATGCTAGTGTGAATATACTACTCTGCTACCTTCCCTTCTGTAGTAAAACACAGCGAGTCTCTCTACTCTGCATTACACCAAGTCTTCCGTTGTGGATCGTTGTATCCAGTTTGCTGCAGCACTGGTGTCTGTGGTAGAAACCCCTACCTTCATTCTCTAATGATTTCAGCCTTGAAATTTTTCATGACTTGAGCTGAGAAGGGCTTTTTAGCAGCTCATTGATGTGTAAAAGACCTGATGGTAGAGTTGATGTGGAGGTTTAGAGTTGATGTGGAGGTTTAGAGTTGATCTGATCATTTATCACTCCAGTGCTAATCTGCAAAATTGTAATTATTCGCCTACCTCCTCATGCCTTTTGCACACATTGTATATAGACTCCCCCTTTTTTCTACTGTGTTATTGACTTGTTAATTGTTTACTCCATGTGTAACTGTGTTGTCTGTTCACACTGCTATGCTTTATCTTGGCCAGGTCGCAGTTGCAAATGAGAACTTGTTCTCAACTAGCCTACCTGGTTAAATAAAGGTGAAATAAAAAATATAAAAAAATGTGGAGGTTTACAGTTGATGTGGAGATTTACAGTTGATGTGGAGGTTTAGAGTTGATGTGGAGGTTTACAGTTGATGTGGAGATTTACAGTTGATGTGGAGGTTTACAGTTGATGTGGAGGTTTACAGTTGATGTGGAGGTTTACAGTGATTGGAGGTTTACAGTTGATGTGGAGGTTTAGAGTTGATGTGGAGATTTTACAGTTTTGGAGGTTTACAGTTGATGTGGAGGTTTACAGTTGATGTGGAGGTTTACAGTTGATGTGGAGGTTTACAGTTGATGTGGAGGTTTAGAGTTGATGTGGAGGTTTACAGTTGATTGGAGGAGTTGATGTGGAGGTTGATGTGGAGGTTTACAGTTGATGTGGAGGTTTACAGTTGATGTGGAGGTTTACAGTTGATGTGGAGGTTTACAGTTGATGTGGAGGTTTGATGTGGAGGTTTACAGTTGATGTGGAGGTTTACAGTTGATGTGGAGGTTTACAGTTGATGTGGAGGTTTACAGTTGATGTGGAGGTTTAGAGTTGATGTGGAGGTTTAGAGTTGATGTGGAGGTTTAGAGTTGATGTGGAGGTTTAGAGTTGATGTGGAGGTTTAGAGTTGATGTGGAGGTTTACAGTTGATGTGGAGGTTTACAGTTGATGTGGAGGTTTACAGTTGATGTGGAGGTTTAGAGTTGATGTGGAGGTTTACAGTTGATGTGGAGGTTTACAGTTGATGTGGAGGTTTACAGTTGGAGTTGATGTGGAGGTTTAGAGTTGATGTGGAGGTTTACAGTTGATGTGGAGGTTTACAGTTGATGTGGAGGTTTACAGTTGATGTGGAGGTTTAGAGTTGATGTGGAGGTTTACAGTTGATGTGGAGGTTTACAGTTGATGTGGAGGTTTACAGTTGATGTGGAGGTTTAGAGTTGATGTGGAGGTTTACAGTTGATGTGGAGGTTTACAGTTGATGTGGAGGTTTACAGTTGATGTGGAGGTTTACAGTTGATGTGGAGGTTTACAGTTGATGTGGAGGTTTACAGTTGATGTGGAGGTTTACAGTTGATGTGGAGGTTTACAGTTGATGTGGAGGTTTACAGTTGATGTGGAGGTTTACAGTTGATGTGGAGGTTTACAGTTGATGTGGAGGTTTACAGTTGATGTGGAGATTTACAGTTGATGTGGAGGTTTACAGTTGAGGCGTATCTTCCTCTGTCTGTGTACTGTGTACTGAATCCCTGATCCAATTATGTGGTCCATTTGCTGTGTGTGTGTGTGTGTGTGTGTGTGTGTGTGTGTGTGTGTGTGTGTGTGTGTGTGTGTGTGTGTGTGTGTGTGTGTGTGTGTGTGTGTGTGTGTGTGTGTGTGTGTGTGTGTGTGTGTGTGTGTGTGTGTGTGTGTGTGTGTGTAGTCCACTGGGTCTAGTAGACTCAGTGGTTTGTGTTGACCTGTCAGATCTCTCCCTCTACATCTGATGTAGTGAAACATGACATTCAGTAATCAGTATCTGGAGGGAGGGAGGGAGGCCTGGAGGGAGGCTTGGAGACAGGGAGAGAGGAAGGAGACAGGGAGGGAGACAGGGAGCCCTCCCTCCCTTCCTCGAGCCATCTTTCTCTCCCTCCCTGACTCCTCCCTCCCTCGATCCATCCTTCTCTCCCGCCTTCCTCGATCCATCTTTCTCTCCCTCCCTGACTCCTCCCTCCTTCCTCGATCCATCTTTCTCTCCCTCCCTGACTCCTCCCTCCTTCCTCGATCCATCTTTCTCTCCCTCCCTGACTCCTCCCTCCTTCCTCGATTCATCCTTCTCTCCTTGCCTCCCTCCTTCGATCCATCTTTCTCTCCCTCCCTCCTCCCTACCTTCCTCGATCCATCCCTCTCCCTAATCCTTAAGTATATCAGGTTAACTCACCAGAAGGGCTTATCTCAATGACACCCTCACTGCACTGTGGTGTCCCTGAGAGGATTACACACACACAAACACACACACTCCCTCCCTCAGAGAGCTCCATGTCGAGATCAGCTGAACTCAATGTTCTCGACCAGAAACAGAGAAACACAGCCTCTCTCTGCAGTCCAGTGCTTTAGCTTTTGCATTCGTGTCTTTGTTTTGGACTTGTCTACTCCAACAGAGGAAGTGTAGCCTCTGGCATGGTTTTACATCATCGCTGTCTCTCTGGCTAGTGCTGCTCTATTGCAATACTAAACACTCAGACTGTAACACACTGTACAACCAGACCTTAATCAGTTTATTTTAAAGTGTTTCTCAACATGGGAAAACATCTCATTTTAATTGTTTTAGTAATGAAGTGGTTTCCAGCAGTAGAGGAAAGATTCCACACTAAATGAGACGTTTTACCCAGAAGATGAAGAAGAGACCAGACAGACACTGTCGCAGTGTCGACTAACAATGTTTTTACTAAGCAAATAACACCTTAACGTCTCCACCTCGTCCGTCTGCTCCCACACTAAACACATCCTCACACAGCCCATGAGTTACTGACCCAGTTAACCCTAACTTTAACAGCTTTAATTGACCTCTCAGCACAAAGTGGAGTTTTATCTACTCACAGTTCATTTAACTTTAGAGCCTGACGTACACCATCTATGAGAGAGGGAGAGAGAGAGAGAGAGAGAGACGGAGAGAGACAGGCAGACAGAGAGAGAGAGAGACAGATAAACAGAGAGAGAAACAGATAAACAGAGAGAGAGAGACAGAGAGAGAGAGAGACAGTGTCCTTTAACCATTTGTACATTGTTAAAACACTGTTTATATATAATATGACATTTGTAATGTCTTTATTGTTTTGAAACTTCTGTATGTGTAATGTTTACTGTTCATTTTTATTGTTTACTTCACTTTATATATTCACTTTATATATTATCTACCTCACTTGCTTTGGCAATGTTAACACATGTTTCCCATGTTGAATTGAGAGAGAGAGAGAGACAGAGAGAGAGACAGAGAGACAGAGAGAGAGACAGAGAGAGAGACAGAGAGAGAGAGACAGACAGACAGACAGAGAGACAGACAGACAGACAGACAGACAGACAGACAGACAGACAGACAGACAGACAGACAGACAGACAGACAGACAGACAGACAGACAGACAGACAGACAGACAGACAGACAGACAGATCAACTACCAGGGACTAGCTACACACAGTGAAGGACTGTCTCCTAGGACAGGGACTAGCTACACACAGTGAAGGACTGTCTCCTAGAATAGGGACTAGCTACACACAGTGAAGGACTGTCTCCTAGGACAGGGACTAGCTACACACAGTGAAGGACTGTCTCCTAGGACAGGGACTAGCTACACGCAGTGAAGGACTGTCTCCTAGGACAGGGACTAGCTACACGCAGTGAAGGACTGTCTCCTAGGACAGGGACTAGCTACACACAGTGAAGGACTGTCTCCTAGGACAGGGACTAGCTACACACAGTGAAGGACTGTCTCCTAGGACAGGGACTAGCTACACGCAGTGAAGGACTGTCTCCTAGGACAGGGACTGACTAGTGGATACTCTGCATTGTTTGGTAGGCTGTTAATACAACCCTGAGGCCTAGTTCCCTTCCTGCACATTCATGTTTTCGTGTCCCTCCTCTCAGGTGGACAGCGATAAGCCAGATGAGACCAGGCTGATAGAGATTGATGAATCACAGCGCAGCGAGCACACAGTCTTCATCACACCCCCTGAACTACCCCACCTGCCTGATGGAGAGGAGCACCCACTCTGCTACAGGTGCTGAACCCACTGTGTGTTCTGCCTCCCCCAGCTATGTGTTAACCCCAGTGTGTTCTGCCTCCCCCAGCTATGTGTTAACCCCAGTGTGTTCTGCCTCCCCCAGCTATGTGTTAACCCCAGTGTGTTCTGCCTCCCCCAGCTATGTGTTAACCCCAGTGTGTTCTGCCTCCCCCAGCTATGTGTTAACCCCAGTGTGTTCTGCCTCCCCCAGCTATGTGTTAACCCCAGTGTGTTCTGCCTCCCCCAGCTATGTGTTAACCCCAGTGTGTTCTACCTCCCCCAGCTATGCAGGTTTCCCGGTGTTGAGTCTTGATCTGTTTGACCCCATGGAAGGCCTCCGACCCCCTGCCTCTCGGCTGGCTGCCCGACAGAGCTGCCCAACTAGCCCTGCACCCATGTTCAGACGCACCAAACAGGTCAACACACACACACACACACACACACACACACACACACACACACACACACACACACACACACACACACACACACACACACACACACACACACACACACACACACACACACACACACACACACACACACACACACACACAATACACACACACACACACACACACACACACACACAACACACACACACACACACACACACACACACACACACACACACACACACACAATGCACAATACACACATTCTTTATGGTTTAATGTCACTGATTGGCCAGAGAGTCCCTTGATGTCTCAGGTCTGACTACTGGAAGTCCAGCAAGGAGAATGGAACTCCTCAGTGTTTTGTCTGTCCAGACGTGGTGTTTAATATCAATTCAAGGGGTTTTATTGTCAGGGGAAACATGTGTTAACATTGCCAAAGCAAGTGAAATAGACAATATACAACAGTGAAATAAACAATAGAAATTAACAGTAAACATTACACTCACAGAAGTTCCAAAAGAATAACGTCATTTCAAATGTCATATTATATGTCTATATACAGTGTTGTTAACAGATAGTTAACGTACAAAATGGAAAATAAATTAACATAAATATGGGTTGTATTTACAATGGTGTTTGTTCTTCACTGGTTGCCCTTTTCTTGTGGCAACAGGTCACACATCTTGCTGCTGTGATGCACACTGTGGAATTTCACCCAGTAGATATGGGAGTTTATCAAAATTGGATATGTTTTCAAATTCCTCAAGGATCTGTGTAATCTGAGGGAAATATGTCTCTCTAATATGGTCATACATTGGGCAGGAGGTTAGGAAGTGCAGCTCAGTTTCCACCTCATTTTGTGGGCAGTGAGCACATAGCCTGTCTTCTCTTGAGAGCCATGTCTGCCTACAGCGGCCTTTCTCAATAGCAAGGCTATACTCACTTGACCCTCCAACCCTTCTCCCCCCCCCCCGACCCCTCCAGGAGATCAAGTTGTCTCCTGTCGTGGTAATTTCCTGTATTACTAAATGATGATAGTTACAAACCACACACCAGTCAGTGTTACACTTAAACTTCATATTTTAATAATATGAGCTTCACCATAGCCCTGTGACTCTCAGATCAATTCAGTGTCTATAAATGCATTTTGAGAGTGTCAACATAATTGCAACTCAGATCTTTTATAGCAAAGATCCACCCCTCTCAACTTACATGACAAACCACAGAGGAACTCTTCACAAAGGGCCTTTTACTTAAAAAAAGGAGTATCCCATAGCCAGATAGATTATCTCTATTAGCTATAAATTACCGTTCAGTTTGGTCTCTTAGACGAGGTTCTACTTCTCGTTCTTGGTACTTCATAGTACCAAAACATTACCTCATCCAATGGCATATATCAGTTGTCAATTCTAGATACTCCCATCTCAAATACACTCCCTCCTGGACAAGCTCACTGAGGGCAGTGAGCCTCTAGGTCATATACTAGGTCAAGATAAGTGCCACATCAGAGGGGTAATACAATGGTTCCAGACACTGCCGTACTCCTCCCCCCCAATGGGAAAAGGAGGAGTACAGACATTGTGGAGCCCTTCACACGGTTTAGGAATAGTTACAGACACATTCAAATATGAAGACAATCCTGACCTCTCCCCACTCTGGGCTCCAAGTGACCAAGCCCTAGCTGAGAAGGGATACATGCAACTGCCAACACTATAGTCCAAAGGGAAATATTCTAATGACAAGTATCTCACAAGCATATTATGAAAATAAAACATCTTATCTATGTTACCCAACTTATTCTGATTCATCCCCAACAGTCTCCAGACCTGTTGTTGAATATTTCTCTGTCTACATTGACCCTCTCAACCCTTCTGACCTCTGACCCCTCCAGGAGATCAAGTTGTCTCAGAAGTTAGCCAAGAAGTACTCTTCCATCCCTCAGATGTGGTCCAAGTGTCTGCTGTGCCACTGCTACGGCCTGTGGTTCATCTGTCTGCCGTCCTACGTCAAGGTGTGCCACTCCAAGGTGCGGGCGCTGCGCACCGCCTACGACGTCCTCAGGAAGATGCAGGACAAGAAACTGCAGCCTCCAGACGAGGTACGGTGGTAGTTTATTACCTAGTATTGAATATGTAGACCTACCACCTAAAGCTCTCTGTCTCTCTCTCTGTCTCTCTCTGTCTCTCTGTCTCTCTCTCTCTCTGTCTCTCTCTCTCTCTCTCTGTCTCTCTGTCTCTCTCTCTCTGTCTCTCTGTCTCTCTCTCTCTGTCTCTGTCTCTCTCTCTCTGTCTGTCTCTCTCTCTCTCTCTCTCTCTCTCTCTCTCTCTCTCTCTCTCTCTCTGTCTCTCTCTCTGTCTCTCTCTCACTCTCTCTGTCTCTCTCTCTCTCGCTTTCTCTCTCTGTGTCTCTCTGTCTCACTCTCTCTCGCTCTCTCTGTCTCTCTCTCTCTCTGTGTCTCTCTGTCTCTCTCTGTCTCTCTGTCTCTGTCTCTCTCTGTGTCTCTCTGTCTCTGTCTCTCTCTGTCTCTCTCTCTGTCTCTCTCTCTGTCTCTCTCTATTTCTGTCTCCCTCTGTCTCTCTCTGTCTCTCTCTCTCTCTATTACAGAGTTCTAGAATTGGGTATCTCTTCTGCTCTAGTTATGCTACATGGTGTTGTCATAGTAACATTTAGACATTTATCTAACCCTGTTTCCTGTCCAGGTCTGTTACAGGGTCTTGATGCAGCTGTGTGGTCAGTACGGCCAGCCAGTCCTGGCGGTCAGAGTTCTGTTTGAGATGAAGAAGGCTGGAGTCCAACCCAACGCCATCACCTACGGCTACTACAACAAGGTACGGTTCCTGCAGCTGACTTTTTCTTATGGCAGCGCAATGTGCCAAATGGTGACATGTCTATGACATATTTATCTGTCCTGTGTGGAACCTGCAAGGATCCTGGAGAGGAGGTTTAGTTGAGTCTTGTAGCTATTTAGTGCATATCTATATGTAGATATATGTTGGGGTGGCAGGTAGCTTAGTGGTTAGAGCGTCGGGCCAGTAACCAAAAGGTTGCTTGATCGAATCCCCGAGCTGACAAGATAAAAAATATATTTTACCTACCGCCGTCCCCTGAGGACTGGGTTGAGAAACCCTGTTTCACCAACACTAGAACAAGATATTATAATGTACCTTCCTGTCAGGTTGTACAGTGTCTTCCTGTCAGGTTGTACAGTGTCTTCCTGTCAGGTTGTACAGTGTCTTCCTGTCAGGTTGTACAGTGTCTTCCTGTCAGGTTGTACAGTGTCTTCCTGTCAGGTTGTACAGTGTCTTCCTGTCAGGTTGTACAGTGTCTTCCTGTCAGGTTGTACAGTGTCTTCCTGTCAGGTTGTCAGTGTCTTCCTGTCAGGTTGTACAGTGTCTTCCTGTCAGGTTGTACAGTACCTTCCTGTCAGGTTGTACAGTGTCTTCCTGTCAGGTTGTACAGTACCTTCCTGTCAGGTTGTACAGTGTCTTCCTGTCAGGTTGTACAGTGTCTTCCTGTCAGGTTGTACAGTGTCTTCCTGTCAGGTTGTACAGTGTCTTCCTGTCAGGTTGTACAGTGTCTTCCTGTCAGGTTGTACAGTGTCTTCCTGTCAGGTTGTACAGTGTCTTCCTGTCAGGTTGTACAGTGTCTTCCTGTCAGGTTGTACAGTGTCTTCCTGTCAGGTTGTCAGTGTCTTCCTGTCAGGTTGTCAGTACCTTCCTGTCAGGTTGTACAGTGTCTTCCTGTCAGGTTGTACAGTACCTTCCTGTCAGGTTGTACAGTACCTTCCTGTCAGGTTGTACAGTGTCTTCCTGTCAGGTTGTACAGTGTCTTCCTGTCAGGTTGTACAGTGTCTTCCTGTCAGGTTGTACAGTGTCTTCCTGTCAGGTTGTACAGTGTCTTCCTGTCAGGTTGTACAGTACCTTCCTGTCAGGTTGTACAGTGTCTTCCTGTCAGGTTGTCAGTACCTTCCTGTCAGGTTGTACAGTGTCTTCCTGTCAGGTTGTCAGTTCCTTCCTGTCAGGTTGTCAGTACCTTCCTGTCAGGTTGTACAGTGTCTTTCTGTCAGGTTGTCAGTACCTTCCTGTCAGGTTGTACAGTGTCTTCCTGTCAGGTTGTACAGTGTCTTCCTGTCAGGTTGTCAGTTCCTTCCTGTCAGGTTGTCAGTACCTTCCTGTCAGGTTGTACAGTGTCTTCCTGTCAGGTTGTACAGTGTCTTCCTGTCAGGTTAAACAGTGTCTTCCTGTCAGGTTGTACAGTACCTTCCTGTCAGGTTGTACAGTGTCTTCCTGTCAGGTTGTACAGTACCTTCCTGTCAGGTTGTACAGTACCTTCCTGTCAGGTTGTACAGTGTCTTCCTGTCAGGTTGTACAGTACCTTCCTGTCAGGTTGTACAGTACCTTCCTGTCAGGTTGTACAGTACCTTCCTGTCAGGTTGTCAGTGTCTTCCTGTAGCAAGGCTTTCCAGGAACTGTGACTACCTTTTTAAATCCTTCTACAATACCTATCAGTCAGTAATGTCACTGTAGTTACCTCATCCATGTGCATCCCAAAGTACACCCTATGCCCTTTATATAGCACTCCTTTTGACCAGGGCCTGTAGGACTCAGATTAACCGTAGTGCACTGTAATAGGGAATAGGGTACCATTTCGGAGTCATCCAGTATGTTCTGAGTCCGCTGGCTCACAGGTCAGGAAGCAGACACAGTTTTAGGTCTCCACGGTTGCAGCCTGCGGCACCAGACACTATAATCACACAGGACATTACAGAGGCTGTCAGCGTCTCAGCAGACCTTGGCCGCATCCCAAATACCACCCCATTCTCTTTATAGTCCACTTCTTTTCATCAGAGTCTATAGAGCATCCCATAGGGCTCTGGTCTAAAGTAGTGCACTACATAGGGAATAGGATGGCATTTGGGATGCGGAACCCTGGTAACCCGGGCAGTAAATGAACGCCTGACCAGTGATGTTAACAGTAAAGGAAGGTTATCTCTGAGCACGATGGATCCGTGTTGAAGGTTACAGCACCGCTGTCCTGTACTATCTGATCCACTGTGGCATTCTGTTAGCCTCCCAAATGGCATCATATTCCCTATTGGCCCTGGTCTAATGTAGTGCACTATATAGGGAATAGGGTGCCATTTTGGATTCAGGTAATCTGGGAGTAATAGAGGGAGTTATTTTAGCCTGGTCTGTCGGTGAGGAAGTTGGTGGCCTGGTCTGTCGGTGAGGAAGGTATATTAGCCTGGTCTGTCGGTGAGGAAGTTATTTTAGCCTGGGGTATTACCACCAGTATTACCACCAGTATTACCACCTATATTACCACCAGTATTACCACCAGTATTACCACCAGTATTACCACCAGTATTACCATCAGTATTACCACCAGTATTACCACCAGTATTACCACCAGTATTACCACCAGTATCACCACCTGTATTACCAGGAGTATTACCACCAGTATTACCACCAGTATTACCACCAGTATCACCACCTGTATTACCAGGAGTATTACCACCAGTATTACCACCAGTATCACCACCTGTATTACCAGGAGTATTACCACCTGTATTACCACCAGTATTACCACCAGTATCACCACCTGTATTACCAGGAGTATTACCACCTGTATTACCACCAGTATTACCACCAGTATTACCACCAGTATTACCACCTATATTACCACCAGTATTACCACCAGTATTACCATCAGTATTACCACCAGTATCACCACCAGTATTACCAGGAGTATTACCACCAGTATCACCACCTGTATTACCAGGAGTATTACCACCAGTATTACCAGGAGTATTACCACCTGTATTACCACCAGTATTACCACCAGTATTACCACCTATATTACCACCAGTATTACCACCAGTATTACCATCAGTATTACCACCAGTATCACCACCAGGAGTATTACCACCAGTATCACCACCTGTATTACCACCAGTATTACCACCAGTATTACCACCTGTATTACCACCTGTATTACCACCAGTATTACCACCAGTATTACCACCTATATTACCACCAGTATTACCACCAGTATTACCATCAGTATTACCACCAGTATCACCACCTGTATTACCAGTATTACCACCAGTATTACCACCAGTATTACCACCTATATTACCACCAGTATTACCACCAGTATTACCATCAGTATTACCACCAGTATCACCACCAGTATTACCACCAGTATTACCACCAGTATTACCACCAGTATTACCACCTGTATTACCACCAGTATTACCACCAGTATTACCACCAGTATTACCACCAGTATTACCACCAGTATTACCACCTGTATTACCAGGAGTATTACCACCAGTATCACCACCTGTATTACCACCAGTATCACCACCTGTATTACCAGGAGTATTACCACCTGTATTACCACCAGTATTACCACCAGTATTACCACCAGTATTACCACCAGTATCACCACCTGTATTACCACCAGTATTACCACCAGTATTACCACCAGTATTACCACCAGTATTACCAGGAGTATCACCACCAGTATTACCACCAGTATTACCAGGAGTATCACCACCAGTATCACCACCAGTATCACCACCTGTATTACCAGGAGTATTACCACCAGTATTACCACCAGTAGTACCACCAGTATTACCACCAGTATTACCACCAGTATTACCACCAGTATCACCACCTGTATTACCAGGAGTATTACCACCAGTATTACCACCAGTATACCACCAGTATTACCACCAGTATTACCACCAGTATCACCACCAGTATTACCACCAGTATCACCACCAGTATTACCACCAGTATTACCACCAGTATTACCACCAGTATTACCACCAGTATACCACCAGTATTACCACCAGTATTACCACCAGTATCACCACCAGTATTACCACCAGTATCACCACCAGTATTACCACCAGTATTACCACCAGTATTACCACCAGTATCACCACCAGTATTACCACCAGTATTACCACCAGTATCACCACCAGTAGTATCACCACCTGTATTACCAGGAGTATTACCACCAGTATTACCACCAGTAATACCAGGAGTATTACCAGGAGTATTACCACCAGTATCACCACCTGTATTACCAGGAGTATTACCACCTGTATTACCACCAGTATTACCACCAGTAATACCAGGAGTATTACCAGGAGTATTACCACCTGTATTACCACCAGTATTACCAGGAGTATTACCACCTGTATTACCACCAGTATTACCATCAATTTTACCACCTGTATTACCAGGAGTATTACCACCAGTATTACCACCAGTATCACCACCTGTATTACCAGGAGTATTACCACCAGTATTACCAGGAGTATTACCACCTGTATTACCAGGAGTATTACCACCAGTATTACCACCTGTATTACCAGGAGTATTACCACCAGTATTACCAGGAGTATTACCACCTGTATTACCACCTGTATTACCACCAGTATTACCACCAGTATTACCACCAGTATTACCACCAGTATTACCATCAGTATTACCACCAGTATTACCACCTGTATTACCACCAGTATTACCACCTATATTACCACCAGTATTACCACCAGTATTACCATCAGTATTACCACCAGTATCACCACCTGTATTACCAGGAGTATTACCACCAGTATCACCACCTGTATTACCAGGAGTATTACCACCAGTATTACCACCAGTATTACCAGGAGTATTACCACCTGTATTACCACCAGTATTACCACCAGTATCACCACCTGTATTACCAGGAGTATTACCACCAGTATTACCACCAGTATTACCACCAGTATCACCAGGAGTATTACCACCTGTATTACCAGGAGTATCACCACCAGTATTACCACCAGTATTACCAGGAGTATCACCACCAGTATCACCACCAGTATTACCACCAGTATTACCACCAGTATTACCACCAGTATTACCACCAGTATCACCACCAGTATTACCACCAGTATCACCACCTGTATTACCAGGAGTATTACCACCAGTATAACCACCTGTATTACCACCAGTATCACCACCTGTATTACCAGGAGTATTACCACCAGTATTACCACCAGTATTACCATCAGTATTACCACCTGTATTACCACCAGTATTACCACCAGTATTAGCACCTGTATTACCACCAGGTATTACCACCAGTAATACCAGGAGTATTACCAGGAGTATTACCACCTGTATTACCACCAGTATTACCAGGAGTATTACCACCTGTATTACCACCAGTATTACCATATTTTACCACCAGTATTACCAGGAGTATTACCATCAGTATTACCACCAGTATTACCACCAGTATTACCACCAGTATCACCACCAGTATTACCACCAGTGTTACCAGGAGTATTACCATCAGTATTACCATCAGTATTACCACCAGTATTACCACCAGTATTACCAGGAGTATTACCATCAGTATTACCACCAGTATTACCACCAGTATTACCACCTGTATTACCACCAGTATTACCACCAGTATTACCAGGAGTATTACCACCAGTATTACCACCAGTATTACCACCAGTATTACCACCAGTATTACCACCAGTATTACCATCAGTATTACCACCAGTATCACCACCAGTATTACCACCAGTATTACCACCAGTATTACCAGTATTACCACCAGTATTACCACCAGTATTACCACCTATATTACCACCAGTATTACCACCAGTATTACCATCAGTATTACCACCAGTATCACCACCAGTATTACCACCAGTATTACCACCAGTATTACCACCTATATTACCAGGAGTATTACCACCAGTATTACCACCAGTATTACCACCAGTATTACCACCAGTATTACCACCAGTATTACCACCTGTATTACCAGGAGTATTACCACCAGTATCACCACCTGTATTACCACCAGTATCACCACCTGTATTACCAGGAGTATTACCACCTGTATTACCACCAGTATTACCAGGAGTATTACCACCTGTATTACCACCAGTATCACCACCTGTATTACCAGGAGTATTACCACCAGTATTACCACCAGTATTACCACCAGTATTACCAGGAGTATCACCACCAGTATTACCACCAGTATTACCAGGAGTATCACCACCAGTATCACCACCAGTATCACCACCTGTATTACCAGGAGTATTACCACCAGTATTACCACCAGTATCACCACCAGTATTACCACCAGTATTACCACCAGTATTACCACCAGTATCACCACCTGTATTACCAGGAGTATTACCACCAGTATTACCACCAGTATCACCACCAGTATTACCACCAGTATTACCACCAGTATCACCACCAGTATTACCACCAGTATCACCACCAGTATCACCACCAGTATTACCACCAGTATTACCACCAGTATTACCACCAGTATCACCACCAGTATTACCACCAGTATTACCACCAGTATCACCACCAGTATTACCACCAGTATCACCACCAGTATTACCACCAGTATTACCACCAGTATTACCACCAGTATCACCACCAGTATTACCACCAGTATTACCACCAGTATCACCACCAGTATTACCACCAGTATCACCACCTGTATTACCAGGAGTATTACCACCAGGCATTACCACCAGTATTACCACCAGTATTACCACCAGTATCACCACCTGTATTACCACCACCTGTATTACCACCAGGCATTACCACCACCACCAGGAGTATTACCAGGAGTATTACCACCTGTATTACCACCAGTATTACCAGGAGTATTACCACCTGTATTACCACCAGTATTACCATCAATTTTACCACCAGTATTACCAGTATTACCACCAGTATTACCACCAGTATCACCACCTGTATTACCAGGAGTATTACCACCAGTATTACCAGGAGTATTACCACCAGTATAACCACCTGTATTACCACCAGTATCACCACCTGTATTACCAGGAGTATTACCACCAGTATTACCAGGAGTATTACCACCTGTATTACCACCTGTATTACCACCAGTATTACCACCAGTATTACCACCAGTATTACCACCAGTATTACCACCAGTATTACCATCAGTATTACCACCAGTATCACCACCTGTATTACCAGGAGTATTACCACCTAGTATTACCACCAGTATTACCACCAGTATTACCATCAGTATTACCACCAGTATCACCACCTGTATTACCAGGAGTATTACCACCAGTATCACCACCTGTATTACCAGGAGTATTACCACCTGTATTACCACCAGTATTACCAGGAGTATTACCACCTGTATTACCACCAGTATTACCACCAGTATCACCACCTGTATTACCAGGAGTATTACCACCAGTATTACCACCAGTATTACCACCAGTATCACCACCTGTATTACCAGGAGTATCACCACCAGTATTACCACCAGTATTACCAGGAGTATCACCACCAGTATCACCACCAGTATCACCACCAGTATTACCACCAGTATTACCACCAGTATTACCACCAGTATCACCACCAGTATTACCACCAGTATCACCACCTGTATTACCAGGAGTATTACCACCAGTATCACCACCTGTATTACCACCAGTATCACCACCTGTATTACCAGGAGTATTACCACCTGTATTACCACCAGTATTACCAGGAGTATTACCACCTGAATTACCACCAGTATTACCACCAGTATTAGCACCTGTATTACCACCAGGCATTACCACCAGTAATACCAGGAGTATTACCAGGAGTATTACCACCTGTATTACCACCAGTATTACCAGGAGTATTACCACCTGTATTACCACCAGTATTACCATCAATTTTACCACCAGTATTACCAGGAGTATTACCATCAGTATTACCACCAGTATTACCACCAGTATTACCACCAGTATCACCACCAGTATTACCACCAGTGTTACCAGGAGTATTACCATCAGTATTACCATCAGTATTACCACCAGTATTACCACCAGTATTACCAGGAGTATTACCATCAGTATTACCACCAGTATTACCACCAGTGTTACTAGGAGTATTACCACCTGTATTACCACCAGTATTACCACCATTATTAGCACCTGTATTACCACCAGTATTACCAGGAGTATTACCACCAGTATTACCAGGAGTATTACCACCAGTATTACCACCAGTATTACCACCAGTATTACCTCCAGTATTACCACCTGTATTACCACCAGTATTACCACCAGTATTACCACCAGTATTACCACCAGTATTACCACCAGTATTACCAGGAGTATTACCACCAGTATTACCACCAGTATTACCACCAGTATTACCACCAGTATTACCATCAGTATTACCATCAGTATTACCACCAGTATCACCACCAGTATCACCACCAGTATCACCACCAGTATTACCACCAGTATCACCACCAGTATTACCACCAGTGTTACTAGGAGTTTTACCACCAGTATTACCACCAGTATGGCCACCAGTATTACCACCAGTGTTACTAGGAGTTTTACCACCAGTATTACCACCAGTATGACCACCAGTATTACCACCAGTATTACCACCAGTGTTACTAGGAGTTTTACCACCAGTATTACCACCAGTATGACCACCAGTATTACCACCAGTGTTACTAGGAGTTTTACCACCAGTGTTACCAGGAGTATTACCAGGAGTTTTACCACCAGTATTACCAGGAGTTTTACCACCAGTGTTACCAGGAGTTTTACCACCAGTGTTACCAGGATGGACAGCAATGCTGGCTACTGTCATTTATATAAGAGCTTTTGTTGTTGGCCTGCTGTTTGGAACTACAATGCCTTTCTGTCTGTATATTTGTCTGTGTGTCTGTATGTGTGTGTGAGTAAGGACGTGTAGCCTATATCAGTGAGTGTGTGTGAGTAAGGACGTGTAGCCTATATCAGTGAGTGTGTGTGAGTAAGGACGTGTAGCCTATATGAGTGAGTTCATAATTATGCTTCTTTCTCCCTCCACTCCTCTTCCTCCTCCCCCTTTCCTCCTCCTCTCCCTTTCCTCCTCCTCTCCACTCCTCCTCCTCTCCTCTCCTCCCCCTCCTCGTCTCCCCCTCCTCCTGTTCTCCACTTCTCCCCCTCCTCCTCTCCTCTCCCCCTCCCCTTCTCCCCCTCCTCTCCCCCTCCTTCTCCCCATCCACCAATCCTCCTCCTCTTCCCCTCTCCTTATCCCCATCCACCTCTCCTCCTCTCCTCCTCTCCTTCTCCCCATCCACCTCTCCTCCCTCCTCCTCCTCTCCCCCTCCTCCCCCTCCTCCTCGCCTCCTCCTCCCCATCCACCTCTTCTCCTCCCCACCTCCCCCTCACCTCCTCCCTCCCCCTCCTCCTCCTCACCTCCTCCTCTCCCCCTCTCCTTCTCCCACCCACCTCTCCTCCTCCTCTCCCCCTCTCCTTCTCCCCATCCACCTCTCCTCCTCCTTCTCCCCATCCACCTCTCCTCCTCCTCTCCCCCTCTCCTTCTCCCCATCCACCTCTCCTCCCCACCTCCTCCTCACCTCCTCCTCTCCCCCTCTCCGTCTCCCCATCCAACTCTCCTCCTCTTCTCCCCCTCTCCTTCTCCCCATCCACCTCTCCTCCTCACCTCCTCCTCTCCCCCTCTCCTCCCCATCCACCTCTCCTCCTCCTCTCCCCTCTCCTTCTCCCCCATCCACCTCCCCTCCTCCTCTCCTCCTCCTCCTCCTCCCCCTCCTCCTCGCCTCCTCCTCCCCATCCACCTCTCCTCCTCCTCTCCCCCTCTCCTTTCCCCATCCACCTCTCCTCCCTCCCCACCTCCTCCTCACCTCCTCCTCACCTCCTCCCTCCCCCTCCTCCTCCCTCCCCTCCTCCTCCTCCCCTCCTCCTCCTCCTCCCCTCCTCCCCACCTCCTCCTCACCTCCCTCCTCTCCCCCTCTCCTTCTCCCCATCCACCTCTCCTCCTCCTTCTCCCCATACACCTCTCCTCCTCTCCTCCTCCTTCTCCCCATCCACCTCTCCTCCTCCTCTCCCCCCCCTCTCCCCATCCACCTCTCCTCCTCCCCTCCTCCCCACCTCCTCCTCACCTCCTCCTCTCCCCCTCTCCCTCCCCATCCACCTCTCCTCCTCCTCTCCCCCTCTCCTTCTCCCCCCATCCTCCCTCTCCCCATCCACCTCTCCTCCTCTCCTCCTTCTCCTCACCTCCTCCTCTCCCCCTCTCCTTCTCCCCATCCACCTCCCCTCCTCCTCTCCCCCTCCTCCACCTCTCCTCCTCTTCTCCCCCCCCTCCTCCTCCTCTTCCAGGCGGTGTTAGAGTCTACCTGGCCCTCCAGTACCAGAGGAGGTTACTTCATGTGGATGAAGCTGAGGAACGTGGTTATGGGTGTGGCTCAGTTCAAACAGGCGCTACGCAAACAGCAGCCTCCACCCACTCAGAGCCCTCTGTCAGGTAACCATGACGATGCACCCCGCGCTCCTTCTCTCAGAGTGCCGGGCTTAGGCTGTGATAGTAAAGTGCTGTGAGCTTAACACGTTGTGATGTTATTGTGAGGTTGTGCATATGCTTCTTTATGAAATGTGTTGGTTTGGATCTGATGCTACGCGTCAGTGTAATAGTGGATGTGTCTGAAAGAACAATGCTACGCGTCAGTGTAATAGTGGATGTGTCTGAAAGAACAATGCTACGCGTCAGTGTAATAGTGGATGTGTCTGAAAGAACAATGCTAAGCGTCAGTGTAATAGTGGATGTGTCTGAAAGAACAATGCTAAGCGTCAGTGTAATAGTGGATGTGTCTGAAAGAACAATGCTACGTGTCAGTGTAATAGTGGATGTGTCTGAAAGAACAATGCTAAGCGTCAGTGTAATAGTGGATGTGTCTGAAAGAACAATGCTACGTGTCAGTGTAATAGTGGATGTGTCTGAAAGAACAATGTGAGAGGTGTCTGTTGTTTCTAACACATATTACATACATCCCACAATACATCATTCATCACATTAGATAAAACACATTCAGTAGAACCCTTCAGATCACAATACATGAAATATACACTCCCCCTGTACACCCTTTGAGGTGTGGTGCTGTGTGGTGCTGTGTGGTGCTGTGTGGTGCTGTGTGGTGCTGTGTGGTGCTGTCTGGTGCTGTGTGGTGCTGTGTGGTGCTGTCTGGTGCTGTCTGTGCTGTGTGGTGTGTGGTGCTGTCTGGTGCTGTGTGGTGCTGTGTGGTGCTGTCTGGTGCTGTGTGGTGCTGTGTGGTGCTGTGTGGTGCTGTGTGGTGCTGTGTGGTGCTGTCTGGTGCTGTCTGGTGTTGTGTGGTGCTGTCTGGTGCTGTGTGGTGCTGTGTGGTGCTGTGTGGTGCTGTCTGGTGCTGTGTGGTGCTGTGTGGTGCTGTGTGGTGCTGTGTGGTGCTGTGTGGTGCTGTCTGGTGCTGTGTGGTGCTGTCTGGTGCTGTGTGGTGCTGTCTGGTGCTGTGTGGTGCTGTCTGGTGCTGTGTGGTGCTGTGTGGTGCTGTGTGGTGCTGTGTGGTGCTGTCTGGTGCTGTCTGGTGCTTTGGTGCTGTCTGGTGCTGTGTGGTGCTGTCTGGTGCTGTGTGGTGCTGTCTGGTGCTGTGTGGTGCTGTCTGGTGCTGTGTGGTGTGTGGTGCTGTGTGGTGCTGTCTGGTGCTGTGCTGGTGCTGTCTGGTGCTGTGTGGTGCTGTGTGGTGCTGTGTGGTGCTGTGTGGTGCTGTCTGGTGCTGTGTGGTGTTGTGTGGTGCTGTGTGGTGCTGTCTGGTGTTGTGTGGTGCTGTCTGGTGTTGTGGTGCTGTGTGGTGCTGTGTGGTGCTGTCTGGTGCTGTCTGGTGCTGTGTGGTGCTGTGTGGTGCTGTGTGGTGCTGTCTGGTGCTGTGTGGTGCTGTCTGGTGCTGTGTGGTGCTGTGTGGTGCTGGTGTGTGGTGCTGTCTGGTGCTGTCTGGTGCTGTGTGGTGCTGTCTGGTGCTGTGTGGTGCTGTCTGGTGTTGTGTGGTGCTGTCTGGTGTGTGGTGCTGTGTGGTGCTGTGTGGTGCTGTCTGGTGCTGTGTGGTGCTGTGTGGTGCTGTCTGGTGCTGTGTGGTGCTGTCTGGTGTTGTGTGGTGCTGTGTGGTGCTGTGTGGTGCTGTGTGGTGCTGTGTGGTGCTGTCTGGTGCTGTGTGGTGCTGTCTGGTGCTGTGTGGTGCTGTGTGGTGCTGTGTGGTGCTGTGTGGTGCTGTCTGGTGCTGTGTGGTGCTGTCTGGTGCTGTGTGGTGCTGTGGTGCTGTCTGGTGCTGTGTGGTGCTGTCTGGTGCTGTGTGGTGCTGTCTGGTGCTGTGTGGTGCTGTCTGGTGCTGTGTGCTGTCTGGTGCTGTGTGCTGTCTGGTGCTGTGTGGTGCTGCTGGTGCTGTGTGGTGCTGTCTGGTGTTGTGGTGCTGTCTGGTGCTGTGTGGTTCTGTCTGGTGCTGTGTGGTTCTGTCTGGTGCTGTGTGGTGCTGTCTGGTGCTGTGTGGTGCTGTGTGGTGCTGTCTGGTGTTGTGTGGTGCTGTCTGGTGCTGTGTGGTGCTGTCTGGTGTTGTGGTGCTGTGTGGTGCTGGTGCTGTAAAACACTGTCTGGTCCTGTGTGGTTCTGTCTGGTGTTGTGTGGTTCTGTCTGGTGTTCTGGTGCTTTGGTGCTGTCTGGTGCTGTCTGGTGTGGTGCTGTGGTGCTGTCTGGTGTGGTGCTGGTGTTATCTGGTGCTGTTTGATGCTGTTTGATGCTGTCTGGTGCTGTGTGGTGCTGTGTGGTGCTGTCTGGTGCTGTTTGATGCTGTCTGGTGCTGTGTGGTGCTGTCTGGCAAAACTTAGAATAATCAAATAAAAAGTTCCTCAATCTTCTCTCCGTGTGCAGTGAACTTGTATTGTATTGTAGTCATCTAGTGACCTATAAAACACTGTAGTCCTCTAGTGACCTATAAAACACTGTAGTCCTCTAGTGACCTATACAACACTGTAGTCCTCTAGTGACCTATAAAACACTGTAGTCCTCTAGTGACCTATAAAACACTGTAGTCCTCTAGTGCCCTATAAAACACTGTAGTCCTCTAGTGACCTATAAAACACTGTAGTCCTCTAGTGACCTATAAAACACTGTAGTCCTCTAGTGACCTATAAAACACTGTAGTCCTCTAGTGACCTATAAAACACTGTAGTCCTAGTGACCTATAAAACACTAGTCCTCTAGTGACCTGTAGTCCTCTAGTGACCTATAAAACACTGTAGTCCTCTAGTGACCTATAAAACACTGTAGTCCTCTAGTGACCTATAAAACACTGTAGTCCTCTAGTGACCTATAAAACACTGTAGTCCTCTAGTGACCTATAAAACACTAGTCCTCTAGTGATCTGTAGTCCTCTAGTGACCTATAAAACACTGTAGTCCTCTAGTGACCTATAAAACACTGTAGTCCTCTAGTGACCTATAAAACACTGTAGTCCTCTAGTGACCTATAAAACACTGTAGTCCTCTAGTGACCTATAAAACACTAGTCCTAGTGACCTATAAAACACTAGTCCTCTAGTGACCTATAAAACACTGTAGTCCTCTAGTGACCTATAAAACACTGTAGTCCTCTAGTGACCTATAAAACACTGTAGTCCTCTAGTGACCTATAAAACACTGTAGTCCTCTAGTGATCTGTAGTCCTCTAGTGACCTATAAAACACTGTAGTCCTCTAGTGACCTATAAAACACTGTAGTCCTCTAGTGACCTATAAAACACTGTAGTCCTCTAGTGACCTATAAAACACTGTAGTCCTCTAGTGACCTATAAAACACTGTAGTCCTCTAGTGACCTATAAAACACTGTAGTCCTCTAGTGACCTATAAAACACTGTAGTCCTCTAGTGACCTATAAAACACTGTAGTCCTCTAGTGACCTATAAAACACTGTAGTCCTCTAGTGACCTATAAAACACTGTAGTCCTCTAGTGACCTATAAAACACTAGTCCTCTAGTGACCTGTAGTCCTCTAGTGACCTATAAAACACTGTAGTCCTCTAGTGACCTATAAAACACTGTAGTCCTCTAGTGACCTATAAAACACTGTAGTCCTCTAGTGACCTATAAAACACTGTAGTCCTCTAGTGACCTATAAAACACTGTAGTCCTCTAGTGACCTATAAAACACTGTAGTCCTCTAGTGACCTATAAAAAACACTGTAGTCCTCTAGTGACCTATAAAACACTGTAGTCCTCTAGTGACCTATAAAACACTGTAGTCCTCTAGTGACCTATAAAACACTGTAGTCCTCTAGTGACCTATAAAACACTGTAGTCCTCTAGTGACCTATAAAACACTAGTCCTCTAGTGATCTGTAGTCCTCTAGTGACCTATAAAACACTGTAGTCCTCTAGTGACCTATAAAACACTGTAGTCATCTAGTGACCTATAAAACACTGTAGTCCTCTAGTGACCTATAAAACACTGTAGTCCTCTAGTGACCTATAAAACACTGTAGTCCTCTAGTGACCTGTAAAACACTGTTGCTTCAATTCACTGTGGCCCACTAGGATCTGGGTTAAAGATGTCCTCACACACACACACACACACACACACACACACACACACACACACACACACACACACACACACACACACACACACACACACACACACACACACACAGTACAGTTCATAATATTTCAGTTGGTCTAAAGCCAGACGGCCCCATTTTGTGTTGACATCCAGACCATGGATCACTCCTTGCTGCACAGACACCTGTAGAGGAGTTCACTCACTTCACACACATCCCTCACATCCTTTTGGTTTTCACAGAAAGTTCCAATCCCTCACAGACAAATTGATTTAGGCTACATATTCCTCGCTGAAGAACCATCACAGAAAAAGTCATTCACCCCTTAATAATACTGACTCCCGCATGTGGAAGCGTAATCATCGCCTGACGCTAATTAGCATAACGCAACGGACATAAATATCCCTAGAAAATATTCCTATTCATGAAAATCACAAATGAAATATATTGAGACACAGCTTAGCCTTTTGTTAATCACCATGTCATCTCAGATTTTCAAAATATGCTTTACAGCCAAAGGTAGACAAGCATTTGTGTAAGTTTATCGATAGCCTAGCATAGCATTTTGTCCAGCTAGCAGCAGGTAACTTGGTCACGGAAATCAGAAAAGCAATCAAATTAAATCGTTTACCTTTGATGAGCTTCGGATGTTTTCACTCACGAGACTCCCAGTTTTAGATAGCAAATGTTCCTTTTTTCCAAAAATATAATTTTTGTAGGCGAAATAGCTCCCTTTATTCTTCACGTTTGGCTGAGAAATCGCCCGGAAATTGCAGTCACGAAAACGGCGAAAAATATTCCAAATTAGCTCCATAATATCGACAGAAACATGGCAAACGTTGTTTTATAATCCATCCTCAAGGTGTTTTTCAAATGTCTGTTCGATAATATATCCATCGGGACAATTAGTTTTTCAGTAGGACCGATTGGAGTAATGGCTACCTCTGTATTTTACTCGAGAATCTCTCTCGGAGCCACCATGTGACCACTTACGCAATGTAGCCGCCTACGGCTATTCTTCAACATAAATGCGTAAAACTACGTCACAATGCTGTAGACACCTTGGGGAATACGTAGAAAGCTGGTTGATAGCCCATTCACAGCTCAATAGGGACTCATTGGAACGCAGCGCTTTCAAAACATGGGGCACTTACGGATTGGATTTTTCTCAGGCTTTCGCCTGCAACATCAGTTCTGTTATACTCACAGACAATATCTTTACAGTTTTGGAAACGTTAGAGTGTTTTCTATCCTAAGCTGTCAATTATATGCATATTCTAGAATCTTCTTCTGACAAAATATCCCGTTTACTACGGGAACGTTTTCTTTCCAAAAATGAAAATACTGCCCCCTAGTCACAACAGGTTTTAACACCTTGTTTTTGAGGAGCCAAAATGGTGTCCAAGTTTCTCTTAATGCCTTGTTGTCTTTGGAGCAGATGGCAGCGACCTGGACGCTGTGAGTCACGGCAGCCTGGATAGCTCTGCCGACACGAACACGGCCGAGCAGGGCCCCTACGTCCCTGACTCCATCCAAGTAGACCCCACTGACGATAGGCATAGCACAGGTACACCCCAAAATGGCTGCCGACTAGGCCATCTTACTACGCCTTTTCTCAGTCTGACACGTCCTTTTTTTCTCCTCTCTCATTGGTTCCACACGGCCTCCCTCCACCGCCTCCCTCCTCTCTCATTGGTTCCACACGGCCTCCCTCTACCTCCTCCCTGCTCTCTCCCTCTTCCTTTCTGCCTGCTCCTTCCTTCCATCCTTCCTTTCTTCCTCTCTTCTTTCATGGCGTGTTTTTCCTCCTTCACTATGGTTGCTCTGCTGTCTCCTTCCCTAACTGCCCACTCCGTCCGTCCCTCCCTGCCTGTGCCTGTGCTGTGTGTGCCCGTGCATGCAGTCAGCCGCGGGGACTGGGGCGGTGTGGGGTCGGACACCCGGTCGGGTCACTCACACTGGGGGGGTTCTGACCTCCACTCCCCCCGCCACTCAGGTAAATCTATGAACTCTCTCTCTTTCACTATACCTCTCCCTGATACGCTGCCCCTTGCTCAGTGTCTCTCTTCCTCAATCTCTGTTTCTCTCTCTACCTCTCTCTCTGGCCCTCTCTCTCTTTCACTATACCTCTCCCTGATACGCTGCCCCTTGCTCAGTGTCTCTCTTCCTCAATCTCTGTTCTCTCTCTCTCTACCTCTCTCTCTGGCCCTCTCTCTCTTTCACTATACCCCTCCCTGATACGCTGCCCCTTGCTCAGTGTCTCTCTACCTCAATCTCTGTTTCTCTCTCTACCTCTCTCTCTGGCCCTCTCTCTTTCACTATACCTCTCCCTGATACGCTGCCCCTTGCTCAGTGTCTCTCTACCTCAATCTCTGTTTCTCTCTCTACCTCTCTCTCTGGCCCTCTCTCTCTTTCACTATACCTCTCCCTGATACGCTGCCCCTTGCTCAGTGTCTCTCTACCTCAATCTCTGTTTCTCTCTCTACCTCTCTCTCTGGCCCTCTCTCTCTTTCACTATACCTCTCCCTGATACGCTGCCCCTTGCTCAGTGTCTCTCTACCTCAATCTCTGTTTCTCTCTCTACCTCTCTCTCTGGCCCTCTCTCTCTTTCACTATACCTCTCCCTGATACGCTGCCCCTTGCTCAGTGTCTCTCTACCTCAATCTCTGTTTCTCTCTCTACCTCTCTCTCTGGCCCTCTCTCTCTTTCACTATACCTCTCCCTGATACGCTGCCCCTTGCTCAGTGTCTCTCTACCTCAATCTCTGTTTCTCTCTCTACCTCTCTCTCTGGCCCTCTCTCTCTTTCACTATACCTCTCCCTGATACGCTGCCCCTTGCTCAGTGTCTCTCTACCTCTCTCTCTCTGGCCCTCATTATCTGACCCTCTCTCTCTGGCTATCTTTCTCTTTGGCTCGCTCTATGTCTAGATCTGTCTCTATGTCTAGATCTGTCTCTATGTCTAGTTCTGTCTCTATGTCTAGTGCTGTCTCTAGTTCTGTCTCTATCTCTAGTTCTGTCTCTAGTTCTGTCTCTATCTCTAGTTCTGTCTCTATGTCTAGTTCTGCCTCTGTCTAGTTCTGTCTCTATCTCTAGTTCTGTCTCTGTCTAGTTCTGTCTCTATCTCTAGTTCTGTCTCTGTCTAGTTCTGTCTCTATGTCTAGTTCTGTCTCTGTCTCTATGTCTAGTGCTGTCTCTAGTTCTGTCTCTATCTCTAGTTCTGTCTCTATCTCTAGTTCTGTCTCTGTCTAGTTCTGTCTCTATGTCTCTATGTCTAGTGCTGTCTCTAGTTCTGTCTCTATCTCTAGTTCTGTCTCTATCTCTAGTTCTGTCTCTGTCTAGTTCTGTCTCTGTCTAGTTCTGTCTCTGTCTAGTTCTGTCTCTGTGTCTAGTTCTGTCTCTGTCTAGTTCTGTCTCTATCTCTAGTTCTGTCTCTGTCTAGTTCTGTCTCTGTCTAGTTCTGTCTCTATGTCTAGTTCTGTCTCTATCTCTAGTTCTGTCTCTAGTTCTGTCTCTATCTCTAGTTCTGTCTCTGTCTAGTTCTGTCTCTGTCTAGTTCTGTCTCTATCTCTAGTTCTGTCTCTGTCTAGTTCTGTCTCTGTGTCTAGTTCTGTCTCTGTCTAGTTCTGTCTCTATCTCTAGTTCTGTCTCTGTCTAGTTCTGTCTCTGTCTAGTTCTGTCTATCTCTAGTTATGTCTCTGTCTAGTTCTGTCTCTATGTCTAGTTCTGTCTCTGTCTAGTTCTGTCTCTATGTCTAGTTCTGTCTCTGTCTAGTTCTGTCTCTATGTCTAGTTCTGTCTCTATGTCTAGTTCTGTCTCTGTCTAGTTCTGTCTCTATGTCTAGTTCTGTCTCTATGTCTAGTTCTGTCTCTATGTCTAGTTCTGTCTATGTCTAGTTCTGTCTCTATGTCTAGTTCTGTCTCTATGTCTAGTTCTGTCTCTGTCTAGTTCTGTCTCTGTCTAGTTCTGTCTCTATGTCTAGTTCTGTCTCTATGTCTAGTTCTGTCTCTGTCTAGTTCTGTCTCTATGTCTAGTTCTGTCTCTGTCTCTAGTTCTGTCTCTATGTCTAGTTCTGTCTCTGTCTCTAGTTCTGTCTCTGTCTCTAGTTCTGTCTCTGTCTAGTTATGTCTCTGTTTAATTCTGTCTCTGTCTAGTTCTGTCTCTATGTCTAGTTCTGTCTCTAGTTCTGTCTCTCCTTCTCTCTCTGTGTCCACTCTTCACCTCCTCTACTGTGTCGTCTCTAGTTCTGTCTCTGTCTAGTTCTGTCTCTAGTTCTGTCTCTGTCTAGTTCTGTCTCTCCTCTCTCTCTCTGTCCACTCTTCACCTCCTCTACTGTGTCGTCTCTAGTTCTGTCTCTAGTTCTGTCTCTCCTTCTCTCTCTCTCTCTGTCCACTCTTCACCTCCTCTACTGTGTCGTCTCTAGTTCTGTCTCTATGTCTAGTTCTGTCTCTAGTTCTGTCTCTGTCTAGTTCTGTCTCTAGTTCTGTCTCTCCTCTCTCTCTCTGTCCACTCTTCACCTCCTCTACTGTGTCGTCTCTAGTTCTGTCTCTATGGCTAGTTCTGTCTCTAGTTCTGTCTCTGTCTAGTTCTGTCTCTAGTTCTGTCTCTCCTCTCTCTCTCTGTCCACTCTTCACCTCCTCTACTGTGTCGTCTCTAGTTCTGTCTCTAGTTCTGTCTCTATGTCTAGTTCTGTCTCTAGTTCTGTCTCTGTCTAGTTCTGTCTCTAGTTCTGTCTCTCTCTCTCTCTCTGTCCACTCTTCACCTCCTCTACTGTGTCGTCTCTAGTTCTGTCTCTCCTTCTCTCTCTCTCTCTGTCCACTCTTCACCTCCTCTACTGTGTCGTCTCTAGTTCTGTCTCTCCTTCTCTCTCTCTCTCTGTCCACTCTTCACCTCCTCTACTGTGTCGTCTAGTTCTGTCTCTCCTCTCTCTCTCTCTCTCTCTCTCTCTGTCCACTCTTCACCTCCTCTACTGTGTCGTCTCTAGTTCTGTCTCTAGTTCTGTCTCTCCTCTCTCTCTCTGTCCACTCTTCACCTCCTCTACTGTGTCGTCTCTAGTTCTGTCTCTCCTCTCTCTCTCTCTCTCTCTCTGTCCACTCTTCACCTCCTCTACTGTGTCATCTCTAGTTCTGTCTCTCCTTCTCTCTCTCTCTCTGTCCACTCTTCACCTCCTCTACTGTGTCGTCTCTAGTTCTGTCTCTCCTTCTCTCTCTCTCTCTGTCCACTCTTCACCTCCTCTACTGTGTCGTCTCTCTTCGTCTGAACTCCTCCTTTTTACTCATCTGTCTCTTTTTGAGGTTTTCCTCTCCTTCACTTTGAAAGCCACAGTTAACAATGTAGCAATTACAGAACAACATCCAAGGATGAAGGAATTTCATTTGGAATATAATGAATGGTTTTAGATCAGGGGTGTCAAACTCATTTTGGTCTTCGCCGATGTCCGGAGGGTTGCAATTAAAATTGGTTAAAAAAAAATGTCCTCAACATTTACAGGAAAATAGTCCCATATCCATCGCTGACCATTGAATGGGTTCGCTGACCAGTCTGTATGTTTGACACTCCTGGTTTAGATGATACAGATGACTACACTCCAGAAGTCTTTGAAAGCAGAGGTTCTGTGTTGTTGTTCAG
>NW_025746436.1:92883-114922 GCF_021184085.1 Oncorhynchus gorbuscha
CATAATTCCGGCATCGTCCGCGGCAACTGTCCCTATGACGATGCAACCTGTGAGCCCAAGAGGTCAACCAGCACAGGTACATACCTGGAACTAACTGTCCCTATGACGATGTAGCCTGTGAGTCCAAGGGGTCAACCTGCACAGGTAAATACCTGGAACTAACTGTCCCTATGACGATGCAGCCTGTGAGTCCAAGGGGTCAACCTGCACAGGTAAATACCTGGAACTAACTGTCCCTATGACGATGTAGCCTGTGAGTCCAAGGGGTCAACCTGCACAGGTAAATACCTGGAACTAACTGTCCCTATGACGATGCAGCCTGTGAGTCCAAGGGGTCAACCTGCACAGGTAAATACCTGGAACTAACTGTCCCTATGACGATGCAGCCTGTGAGCCCAAGGGGTCAACCAGCACGGGTAAATACCTGGAACTAACTGTCCCTATGACGATGTAGCCTGTGAGCCCAAGGGGTCAACCAGCACAGGTAAATACCTGGAACTAACTGTCCCTATGACGATGCAGCCTGTGAGCCCAAGGGGTCAACCAGCACAGGTACATACATTAGATTTTTCCCTTACGCCGATTTCAGACAAACAGAGGAAAGTGTTCACATGAATTTAGCATAAACTGCCGACTGCCATGATCCATGTAATACCAAACTATTAGTGACTGTAAAGGCACTCACTGCCTCCCTCCCTCCCTCTCCCTCTCCCCCTCTCTTTCTCTCCCTCTCTGTCGTTCTGTTTGTCTATTCCTCCCCTCCCTCCCTTCCTTCCTTCCATCCCTCTCCTCTCTCTTCTCTCCCCCTCCCTGTCTCTTCTCCCTCCCTCCCTCCCTCACCTCTCTCTTCTCTCCCCCTCCCTCCCTCTCCCCTCCTCTCTTCTCTCCCCCTACCTCCCTCTCCCCCCTCCTCTCTCTTCTCTCCCTCTCCCTGTCTCTTCCATCCCTCTCCTCTCTCTTCTCTCCCCCTCCCTCCCTCTCCCCTCCTCTCTTCTCTCCCCCTACCTCCCTCTCCCCTCCTCTCTCTTCTCTCCCCTACCTCCCTCTCCCCCTCCTCTCTCTTCTCTCCCTCTCCCTGTCTCTTCCATCCCTCTCCTCTCTCTCTTCTCTCCCCCTACCTCCCTCTCCCCCTCCTCTCTCTTCTCTCCCCCTCCCCTCCCTCTCCCCCTCCTCTCTCTTCTCTCCCCCTCTCTCTTCTCCCCCTACCTCCCTCTCCCCCTCCTCTCTCTTCTCTCCCCCCCTCTCTCTTCTCTCCCCCTACCTCCCTCTCCCCCTCCTCTCTCTTCTCTCCCCCTACCTCCCTCTCCCCCTCCTCTCTTCTCTCCCCCTACCTCCCTCTCCCCCCTCCTCTCTCTTCTCTCTTCTCTCCCCCTACCCCCCCTCCCCCTACCTCCCCTCCCCCTCCTCTCTCTTCTCTCCCCCTCCTCTCTCTTCTCTCCCCCTACCTCCCTCTCCCCCTCCTCTCTCTTCTCTCCCCCTCCTCTCTCTTCTCTCCCCCTACCTCCCTCTCCCCCTCTTCTCTCCCTCTCCCTGTCTCTTCTCCCTCCCTCACTCCATACCTCCTTCTCCTCTCCTCTGTCTTCTCTCCCTCTCCCTGTCTCTTCCCCCTCCTCCTCTCTCCAGACCATGTAGCAGGTCTCCTGTTGAGCTCCTCTCTGAATGAGGTAGGTGTGGTTGAGACCAACAGTCTGAGGAGGAGACATCTCAGTGCCCTTGAGGAAGGAGGTGGCAGTGGGAGTAGTGGTGGAGGAGGAGGTGAGCCATGACTATAATCCATAACTGATCTATCTATTGTCTGTTTACTGTCTGTCTGTCTTCCATGATGTATTGGATGTCTCTGTAGTGCAGGGCTGGAGGATGTGAGTCAGCTGTATCTATCACCCAGAACTATTTCCTGTCTAGTTCTGTCTGTCTTGACATTCTGCCTTGTTTATATGGCTCTACATCTGTACTGGATGGTAGGTGATGGCTGTGAGCCTGTTGTAACTATCCATCAGAACTCACCTAGCGATTTAGACTTGTATTGATTGTCTAGTTGTGATGTCTCAATCTGTACTGTATAGTAGATATGCTTTACTCAGTTTACTGTATGTTGTGTAGAACATGTCATGTTTCAGGAGAATTGTTTCTTTCCTGCTCAAAGGACCATGACAGATAGAGATAAAAGTCTCCCCTCCTCCTTCCTCCTCTCGTCTCCCCTCCTCCTTCCTCCTCTCTTCTCCTCTCCCCTCCTCCTTCATCCTCTTCTCCTCTCCCCTCCTCTCTTCTCCTCTCCCCTCCTCCTTCCTCATCTTCTCCTCTCCCCTCCTCCTTCCTCCTCTCGCCTCCTCTCAACTCCTCTCCCCTCCTATCTTCTCCTCCCTCCCTCCTCTGCTCTCACCTCTTCTCCCCTCCTTTCACCTCTTCTCCCCTCCTTTCACCTCTTCTCCCCTCCTTTCACCTCTTCTCCCCTCCTTTCACCTCTTCTCCCCTCCTTTCACCTCTTCTCCCCTCCTTTCACCTCTTCTCTCACCTCCTCTCACCTCTTCTCACCTCTTCTCACCTCCTCTCCCTCTTCTCCCCTCTTCTCCCCTCCTTTCACCTCTTCTCCCCTCCTCTCACCTCTTCTCCCCTCCTCTCACCTCTTCTCTTCTCCCCTCCTTTCACCTCTTCTCCCCTCCTCTCACCTCCTCTCCTCTCACCTTCTCCCCCCTCTTCTCCTCTCCTCTTCTCCTCTCCTCTCACCTTCTCCCCCCTCTTCTCCTCTCCTCTTCTATCCTCTCACCTCCTCTCCCCTCTCCAGGCCATGACTGGCAGGGTGTGCGAGGGTGCAGACTGAGTGGAGACAACAGGGTTGGCAGTGGTAGCAGTGGCACTCCAGTGTTGGGTCTGGGACTGCACCAGGGAGAGACTGACCCAGCCAGGATAGCAGAAAACCTGGGGGCAGACACCAAGATCCTCCTGGGGACCAGCTTCAGCCAGACCAACAGGCCGCGGTCGTTAGTCCTGGGAGGGTCAGAGGGGATTGGAGCAGCCGGGGGAAGAACCAGGTGAACATCATTGATGTGGAACGTTACTGACCCGCTGACATCTTCTGAAAGAGATTTGATCTCAGTGAGAGTAGTAGTAGTAATAAAGGTAGAGGCAGAGTAACCTGTAGTAATAAAGGCAGAGTAACCTGTATTAATAAAGGTAGAGGGAGAGTAACCTGTAGTAATAAAGGGAGAGGGAGGGAGAGGCAGAGTAACCTGTAGTAATAAAGGTAGAGGCAGAGTAACCTGTAGTAATAAAGGTAGAGGCAGAGTAACCTGTAGTAATAAAGGTAGAGGGAGAGTAACCTGTATTAATAAAGGTAGAGGGAGAGTAACCTGTATTAATAAAGGTAGAGGCAGAGTAGTAGTAGTAATAAAGGTAGAGGGAGAGTAGTAGTAGTAATAAAGGTAGAGGCAGAGTAACCTGTAGTAATAAAGGGAGAGGGAGAGTAACCTGTAGTAATAAAGGCAGAGGGAGGGAGAGTAACCTGTAGTAATAAAGGGAGAGGGAGAGTAACCTGTAGTAATAAAGGTAGAGGGAGAGTAGTAGTAGTAATAAAGGTAGAGGCAGAGTAACCTGTAGTAATAAAGGTAGAGGCAGAGTAACCTGTAGTAATAAAAAGTAGTAACCTGTAGTAATAAAGGGAGAGGGAGAGTAACCTGTAGTAATAAAGGTAGAGGGAGAGTAACCTGTAGTAATAAAGGGAGAGTAACCTGGAGGGAGAGTAACCTGTAGTAATAAAGGCAGAGGGAGGGAGAGTAACCTGTAGTAATAAAGGTAGAGGGGAGAGTAACCTGTAGTAATAAAGGTAGAGGGAGAGTAACCTGTAGTAATAAAGGTAGAGGGAGAGTAACCTGTAGTAATAATAAAGGTAATAAAGGAGGGAGAGTAACCTGTAGTAATAAAGGTAGAGGCAGAGTAACCTGTAGTAATAAAGGTAGAGGGAGAGTAACCTGTAGTAATAAAGGTAGAGGAGAGTAACCTGTAATAAAGGTAGAGGCAGAGTAACCTGTAGTAATAAAGGTAGAGGCAGAGTAGTAGTAGTAATAAAGGTAGAGGGAGAGTAGTAGTAGTAATAAAGGTAGAGTAATAAAGGCAGAGTAACCTGTAGTAGTAATAAAGGTAGAGGGAGAGTAACCTGTATTAATAAAGGTAGAGGCAGAGTAACCTGTAGTAATAAAGGTAGAGGCAGAGTAACCTGTAGTAATAAAGGGAGAGGGAGGGAGAGTAACCTGGTAATAAAGGAGAGGGAGGGAGAGTAACCTGTAGTAATAATAAAGGGTAGAGGGAGAGGTAGTAATAAAGGTAAGAGTAACCTGTAGTAATAAAGGTAGAGGCAGAGTAACCTGTAGTAATAAAGGTAGAGGCAGAGTAACCTGTAGTAATAAAGGTAGAGGAAGAGTAACCTGTAGTAATAAAGGTAGAGGGAGAGTAACCTGTAGTAATAATAAAGGTAATAAAGAGGGAGAGTAACCTGTATTAATAAAGGTAGAGGGAGAGTAACCTGTAGTAATAAAGGTAGAGGCAGAGTAACCTGTAGTAATAAAGGTAGAGGCAGAGTAACCTGTAGTAATAAAGGTAGAGGGAGGGAGAGTAACCTGTAGTAATAAAGGGAGAGGGAGGGAGAGTAACCTGTAGTAATAAAGGTAGAGGCAGAGTAACCTGTATTAATAAAGGTAGAGGCAGAGTAACCTGTAGTAATAAAGGTAGAGGGAGAGTAACCTGTAGTAATAAAGGTAGAGGGAGAGTAACCTGTAGTAATAAAGGTAGAGTAATAAAGGTAGAGGGAGTAACCTGTAGTAATAAACCTGTAGTAATAAAGGTAGAGGCAGAGTAACCTGTAGTAATAAAGGTAGAGGGAGAGTAACCTGTATTAATAAAGGTAGTAATAAAGGGAGGGAGTAGTAGTAGTAATAAAGGTAGAGGGAGAGTAACCTGTATTAATAAAGGTAGAGGGAGAGTAACCTGTAGTAATAAAGGTAGAGGCAGAGTAACCTGTATTAATAAAGGTAGAGGGAGAGTAGTAGTAGTAATAAAGGTAGAGGCAGAGTAACCTGTATTAATAAAGGTAGAGGGAGGGAGAGGGAGAGTAACCTGTATTAATAAAGGTAGAGGCAGAGTAACCTGTAGTAATAAAGGTAGAGGGAGAGTAACCTGTATTAATAAAGGTAGAGGCAGAGTAACCTGTATTAATAAAGGTAGAGGGAGAGTAACCTGTATTAATAAAGGTAGAGGGAGAGTAACCTGTAGTAATAACGGGAGAGGGAGGGAGAGTAACCTGCATTAATTAAGGTAGAGGGAGAGTAACCTGTAGTAATAAAGGTAGAGGCAGAGTAACCTGTAGTAATAAAGGTAGAGGCAGAGTAACCTGTAGTAATAAAGGTAGAGGAAGAGTAACCTGTAGTAATAAAGGTAGAGGGAGAGTAGTAGTAGTAATAAAGGTAGAGGGAGAGTAACCTGTATTAATAAAGGTAGAGGGAGAGTAACCTGTATTAATAAAGGTAGAGGCAGAGTAACCTGTAGTAATAAAGGTAGAGGCAGAGTAACCTGTAGTAATAAAGGGAGAGGGAGGGAGAGTAACCTGTAGTAATAAAGGGAGAGGGAGGGAGAGTAACCTGTAGTAATAAAGGTAGAGGCAGAGTAACCTGTATTAATAAAGGTAGAGGCAGAGTAACCTGTAGTAATAAAGGTAGAGGGAGAGTAACCTGTAGTAATAAAGGTAGAGGGAGAGTAACCTGTAGTAATAAAGGTAGAGGGAGAGTAACCTGTAGTAATAAAGGGAGAGGGAGGGAGAGTAACCTGTAGTAATAAAGGTAGAGGCTGTAGTAATAAAGGTAGAGGCAGAGTAACCTGTAGTAATAAAGGTAGAGGGAGAGTAACCTGTATTAATAAAGGTAGAGGCAGAGTAACCTGTAGTAATAAAGGGAGGGAGGGAGAGTAACCTGTAGTAATAAAGGTAGAGGGAGAGTAACCTGTATAATAAATAAAGGTAACCTGTATTAATAAAGGTAGAGGAGAGTAACCTGTAGTAATAAAGGTAGAGGAGAGTAAGTAGTAATAAAGGTAGTAACCTGTAGTAAGGCAGAGTAACCTGTAGTAATAAAGGTAGAGGCAGAGTAACCTGTAGTAATAAAGGTAATAAAGAGAGGGAGAGTAACCTGTATTAATAAAGGTAGAGGCAGAGTAACCTGTAGTAATAAAGGTAGAGGGAGAGTAACCTGTAGTAATAAAGGTAGAGGCAGAGTAACCTGTAGTAATAAAGGTAGAGGGAGAGTAACCTGTATTAATAAAGGGAGAGGGAGAGTAACCTGTATTAATAAAGGGAGAGGGAGAGTAACCTGTATTAATAAAGGTAGAGGGAGAGTAGCCTGTATTAATAAAGGGAGAGGGAGAGTAACCTGTATAATAAAGGTAAAGGCAGAGGGAGAGTAACCTGTAGTAATAAAGGTAGAGGGAGAGTAACCTGTATTAATAAAGGTAGAGGGAGAGTAACCTGTATAATAAATAAAGGTAGAGGCAGAGTAACCTGTAGTAATAATAAAGGTAGAGGGAGAGTAACCTGTATTAATAAAGGGAGAGTAACCTGTATTAATAAAAGAGGGAGAGTAACCTGTATTAATAAAGGGAGAGGGAGAGTAACCTGTATTAATAAAGGTAGAGGGAGAGTAACCTGTATTAATAAAGGCAGAGGGGAGAGTAACCTGTAGTAATAAAGGTAGAGGGAGAGTAACCTGTATTAATAAAGGTAGAGGCAGAGTAACCTGTAGTAATAAAGGTAGAGGGAGAGTAACCTGTATTAATAAAGGTAGAGGCAGAGTAACCTGTATTAATAATAAAGGTAGAGGGAGAGTAACCTGTATTAATAAAGGGAGAGGGAGAGGTAACCAGAGAGTAACCTGTATTAATAAAAGGAGAGGGAGAGTAACCTGTATTAATAAAGTATTAATAAAGAGGGAGAGTAACCTGTATTAATAAAGGGAGTAGTAATAAAGGTAGGAGAGTAACCTGTATTAATAAAGGCAGAGGGAGAGTAACCTGTATTAATAAAGGCAGAGGGAGAGTAACCTGTATTAATAAAGGGAGAGGGAGAGTAACCTGTATTAATAAAGGTAGAGGGAGGGAGAGGGAGAGTAACCTGTATTAATAAAGGGAGAGGCAGAGTAACCTGTATAATAAATAAAGGATTAATAAAGTAGAGGGAGAGTAACCTGAGGAGAGGGAGAGTAACCTGTATTAATAAAGGGAGAGGGAGGGAGAGGGAGAGTAACCTGTATTAATAAAGGGAGAGGCAGAGTAACCTGTATTAATAAAGGGAGAGGGAGAGTAACCTGTATTAATAAAGGCAGAGGGAGGGAGAGGGAGAGTAACCTGTATTAATAAAGGGAGAGGCAGAGTAACCTGTATTAATAAAGGGAGAGTAACCTGTATTAATAAAGGCAGAGGGAGAGTAACCTGTATTAATAAAGGGAGAGGGAGAGTAACCTGTATTAATAAAGGTAGAGGGAGAGTAGCCTGTATTAATAAAGGTAGAGGGAGAGTAACCTGTATTAATAAAGGTAGAGGGAGAGTAACCTGTATTAATAAAGGGAGAGGGAGAGTAACCTGTAATAATAAAGGCAGAGGGAGAGTAACCTGTATTAATAAAGGGAGAGGGAGGGAGAGGGAGAGTAACCTGTATTAATAAAGGTAGAGGGAGAGTAACCTGTATTAATAAAGGGAGAGGCAGAGTAACCTGTATTAATAAAAGGAGAGATAACCTGTATTAATAAAGGGAGAGGGAGAGTAACCTGTATTAATAAAGGGAGAGGCAGAGTAACCTGTATTGATAAAGGGAGAGATAACCTGTATTAATAAAGGGAGAGGGAGAGTAACCTGTATTAATAAAGGGAGAGGGAGAGTAACCTGTATTAATAAAGGGAGAGGGAGTGTAACCTGTATTAATAAAGGGAGAGGGAGTGTAACCTGTATTAATAAAGGTAGAGGCAGAGTAACCCGTATTAATAAAGGCAGAGGGAGGGAGAGGGAGAGTAACCTGTATTAATAAAGGGAGAGTAACCTGTATTAATAAAGGGAGAGGGAGTGTAACCTGTATTAATAAAGGCAGAGGGAGAGTAACCTGTATTAATAAAGGGAGAGGGAGAGTAACCTGTATTAATTAAGGCAGAGGGAGGGAGAGTAGCCTGTATTAATAAAGGGAGAGTAACCTGTATGAATAAAGGTAGAGGGAGAGTAACCTGCATTAATAAAGGGAGAGTAGCCTGTATTAATAAAGGGAGAGTAACCTGTATTAATAAAGGTAGAGGGAGAGTAACCTGTATTAATAAAGGCAGAGGGAGGGAGAGGGAGAGTAACCTGTATTAATAAAGGGAGAGTAGCCTGTATTAATAAATGCAGAGGGAGAGTAACCTGTATTAATAAAGGGAGAGTAACCTGTATTAATAAAGGGAGAGTAACCTGTATTAATAAAGGGAGAGTAACCTGTATTAATAAAGGGAGAGGGAGAGTAGCCTGTATTAATAAAGGTAGAGGGAGAGTAACCTGTATTCATAAAGGGAGAGTAACCTGTATTAATAAAGGGAGAATAACCTGTATTAATAAAGGGAGAGTAGCCTGTATTAATAAAGGTAGAGGGAGAGTAACCTGTATTAATAAAGGGAGAGTAGCCTGTATTAATAAAGGCAGAGGGAGAGTAACTTGTATTAATAAAGGGAGAGGGAGTGTGACCTGTATTAATAAAGGGAGAGTAACCTGTATAGGTAGAGGGAGAGTAGCCTGTATTAATAAAGGGAGAGGGAGAGTAACCTGTATTAATAAAGGGAGAGGCAGAGTAACCTGTATTAATAAAGGGAGAGGGAGAGTAACCTGTATTAATAAAGGGAGAGTAGCCTGTATTAATAAAGGCAGAGGGAGAGTAGCCTGTATTAATAAAGGCAGAGGGAGAGTAACTTGTATTAATAAAGGGAGAGGGAGTGTGACCTGTATTAATAAAGGGAGAGTAACCTGTATAGGTAGAGGGAGAGTAGCCTGTATTAATAAAGGGAGAGGGAGAGTAACCTGTATTAATAAAGGGAGAGGCAGAGTAACCTGTATTAATAAAGGGAGAGGCAGAGTAACCTGTATTAATAAAGGGAGAGGGAGAGTAACCTGTATTACTAAAGGCAGAGGGAGGGAGAGGGAGAGTAACCTGTATTAATAAAGGCAGAGGGAGAGTAGCCTGTATTAATAAAGGTAGAGGGAGAGTAGCCTGTATTAATAAAGGGAGAGGCAGAGTAACCTGTATTAATAAAGGCAGAGGGAGAGTAACCTGTATTAATAAAGGGAGAGGCAGAGTAACCTGTATTAATAAAGGGAGAGGGAGTGTAACCTGTATTAATAAAGGTAGAGGCAGAGTAACCTGTATTAATAAAGGTAGAGGCAGTGTAACCTGTATTAATAAAGGGAGAGTAACCTGTATTAATAAAGGTAGAGGCAGAGTAACCTGTATTAATAAAGGCAGAGGGAGGGAGAGGGAGAGTAACCTGTATTAATAAAGGGAGAGTAACCTGTATTAATAAAGGCAGAGGGAGAGTAACCTGTATTAATAAAGGGAGAGGGAGAGTAACCTGTATTAATTAAGGCAGAGGGAGGGAGAGTAGCCTGTATTAATAAAGGGAGAGTAACCTGTATGAATAAAGGTAGAGGGAGAGTAACCTGCATTAATAAAGGGAGAGGGAGAGTAACCTGTATTAATAAAGGTAGAGGGAGAGTAACCTGTATTAATAAAGGGAGAGTAACCTGTATTCATAGAGGGAGAGGGAGGTCATAGATCTGTTCTCCTCTCTGTTGTTTATGTTTCTGCTTCTGAAAGTAAATATCCCCTTTTGGATCAGTAAATTATGAATATCAAAAGGTATTTTTAGCTATTTTTTTCAAATCTGATCTATTAATTTCTCCATCAGGCGCTGCAGACGTAGAGACAGCCCTGAAGACGGAGAGGAGAGGGACTGGAGTGACGAGGACAAGAATGACAAGAATAATACAGACGCCATCTTTGATCTGGAGGACCTAGATCTGGACGGACCAACCACAGAGAGCGTTGCTAAAACCAGCCAATCACGGAAGAGGACGGTGGAACGCAGCGCCAGCTATGGCGGTGTGGGTGTGGCCTCAGCCTCGCGGGGCACCGTTAAACGAACGGGGATCGAGACAGGCTTCGACCCGCTGTCCCTCCTGGCGGCCGAGTCCAAGTCCCAGGGAGACAGAGAGGACGACCTGGAAGTAGAGATGGATGGGGTCGCGACCCCTACGGGCCGGCGCCAGGACCACCTGGCGAGGGAGATAGAGATGTACATGAACCATATGGGTTCTCCTCTGAACAGCCGGACACCCAGTTTGGACCTCCAGGACCCCTCCAGCCCCCTGTTCCTCCACCCTCCTCCCCCACTTATCACCACCCCTCGACGGGCCAGTCTCCCCCATACCTCCCCTCTCAGGACAGGAGGATTACCTCGCTCCAGGACCTACAACTCCCCCTCGCCCTCCCAGCCTGCCAGACAGAGGCTCTGGTCCTCACCCCCCTGTCCCCGCTCCACCCCCAGCCCACAGCCCAGCCCCTACCGGGAGAGGGAGAGAGACCGGGACCTGGGTTTGCTGTCCCCGTCTCTGTCCTCCTCCTCCTTCGCCCTGGACCAGCTCCTCACCCCCACCCTGGATGTGTTGAAGAGCAGCATGTTCTCGGCAGGGAAAGGTGTGGCAGAGAAGGCTAGCCGGTGGTACTCTCGCCTGGCCACCTCCTACACCGTGCCCACCAAGGTACGCTCAGCGGTTTGTCAATGGAGGGTGTTCTACTGGTGCGTCAGTCAAAATAACACATTTCTGAATGCCGTAAGATATTTCGTAATACTGTGTGACACGAATCAAAATGTCTTGTCCACATCCCACTACCTAAATGCAGCCTCTCAGATTCTCAAACACATTACAGCAACATTTATTTTGTTCCTGAACCTCCATTGTCCACCCCCTCCAGGATGGTAACTGTGACCGTCTGAGTGTGTCCTCTTTGGGCATGGACCCCGACTGCTCCTCCCTGTTGGATGTGGATGAGGAGGGCCTGGGGGACCCAGACGGCTCCATCACCTCCCCTCAGAGAAATGGCCCCGGGCCCCGTAGGAGCCCAAGGAGAAGCCCATCCAGACGCAGTCCCCTGAGGAGCAGACTGGACAGTTCCACACACAGACAGACAGGTAACATATTTCTGCCCTGTCACTGAGGAGGAGAGAGGGGGAGGAGCTAGGATCAGACAACCAGGTACTGTCCTGTCACTGAGGAGGAGAGAGAGGGAGGAGCTAGGGTCAGACAACCAGGTGCTGTCCTGTCACTGAGGAGGAGAGAGGGGGGGAGGAGCTAGGATCAGACAACCAGGTACTGTCCTGTCACTGAGGAGGAGAGAGAGAGGGGGAGGAGCTAGGATCAGACAACCAGGTACTGCCCTGTCACTGGCGAGGAGAGAGAGGGAGGAGCTAGGATCAGACAACCAGGTACTGTCCTGTCATTGAGGAGAAGAGAGAGAGGGAGGAGCTAGGATCAGACAACCAGGTGCTGTCCTGTCATTGAGGAGAAGAGAGAGAGGGAGGAGCTAGGATCAGACAACCAGGTACTGTCCTGTCTCACTGAGGAGGAGAGAGAGAGGGAGGAGCTAGGATCAGACAACCAGGTACTGTCCTGTCACTGAGGAGGAGAGAGAGAGGGGGAGGAGCTAGGATAAGACAACCAGGTACTGTCCTGTCACTGAGGAGGAGAGAGGGGGAGGAGCTAGGATCAGACAACCAGGTACTGACCTGTCACTGAGGAGGAGAGAGAGAGGGAGGAGCTAGGGTCAGACAACCAGGTACTGTCCTGTCACTAAGGACGAGAGAGAGGGGGGGAGGAGCTAGGATCAGACAACCAGGTACTGTCCTGTCACCGAGGAAGAGAGAGAGGGTGGAGCTAGGATCAGACAACCAGGTACTGTCCTGTCACTGAGGAGGAGAGAGGGGGAGGAGCTAGGATCAGACAACCAGGTACTGTCCTGTCACTGAGGAGGAGAGAGAGAGGGTGGAGCTAGGATCAGACAACCAGGTACTGTCCTGTCACTGAGGAGGAGAGAGGGGGAGGAGCTAGGATCAGACAACCAGGTACTGACCTGTCACTGAGGAGGAGAGAGAGAGAGGGAGAGCTAGGGTCAGACAACCAGGTACTGTCCTGTCACTGAGGAGGAGAGAGAGAGAGGGAGAGCTAGGGTCAGACAACCAGGTACTGTCCTGTCACTGAGGAGGAGAGAGAGGGTGGAGCTAGGATCAGACAGGATGTAGGGGAGGGAGAAAGGACTCTTGCCAAACTAGGCCAGCAGACGATGCCTTGTGCAGTTGAGGGGCTTGAGGTGAAGTCTGATTGGAGCTCTTCAATCATGCTACTCAGACCCTCTGCCCTTCTCCTGTCTCATTAGCATCCAGTGTGCAAGTAGTGCACTGGCACTCCTGCCCTGAGTTAGCGCTTCGCTAACGGCGAGCCATCAGAGACTGTTCACTGCTGACACCAATGATAGCAGATGTTCATGGATGATGGTGTGCTCCTTCTCCCGGTTGTGTCCTGTCTCTCCTCCAGGCTTTCCTCCCCCAGACTGCTCTGATCTGGGCTCGTCTCGCTACACCAGCAATACCAGCGTCTTCCAGAACCACGCCATGGAGGTGAGGACACCACACGTACAGACCTCTCAAACTAAACCGGAACAACTCACAGGAACATTGAAACGAAGCCAACACTACAGATAGCTTTGATTTTCAGATAGAACGTTCAATCAAGTATCAATGACATGCGAGACAAAGGGACCAAGGACTCTTCTCATTCATACATCCAGGCCAAGGGGGGGTCTCTGCCATTTTGTGCCGACCCCTGATTGACCTAACGTCCATCTTGGCTCTGCTGTGTGTGTTTCCAGCTGTTGATCTCCAGCTGTTCTCGCTGTAAGACGTGTGACGGTCTGGTGTATGACGAGGAGATCATGGCAGGATGGACGGCTGACGACTCCAACCTCAACACCACCTGTCCCTTCTGTGGGAACACCTTCCTCCCCTTCCTTAATGTAGAGATCAGAGACCTGAGAGGACCTGGGAGGTACACTAGATATACACACAGACATGCAACACCTTCCTCCCCTTCCTTAATGTAGAGATCAGAGACCTGAGAGGATCTGGGAGGTACACTAGATATACACACAGACATGCAACACCTTCCTCCCCTTCCTTAATGTAGAGATCAGAGACCTGAGAGGACCTGGGAGGTACACTAGATATACACACAGACATGCAACACCTTCCTCCCCTTCCTTAATGTAGAGATCAGAGACCTGGGAGGACCTGGGAGGTACACTAGATATACACACAGACATGCAACACCTTCCTCCCCTTCCTTAATGTAGAGATCAGAGACCTGGGAGGACCTCGGAGGTACACTAGATATACACACAGACATGCAACACCTCCCCTGTTCCCCTGATATCACACCTCCTCTCCTCTACTCCTCCTCACCTCCTCACCTCCTCTCCTCCACTCCTCCTCACCTCCACTCCTCCTCACCTCCACTCCTCCTCTCCTCCTCACCTCCTCTCCTCCTCTCCTCCACTCCTCCTCACCTCCTCACCTCCTCTCCTCTCCTCCACTCCTCCTCACCTCCTCTCCTCCACTCCTCCTCACCTCCTCTCCTCCACTCCTCCTCACCTCCTCTCCTCCACACCTCCTCTCCTCCTCTCATCCTCTCATCCTCTCATCCTCTCCTCCTCTCCTCTCCTCCTCTCCTCCACAACTCCACTCCTCCTCTCCTCCTCTCATCCTCTCCTCTCATCCTCTCCTCCTCACCTCCTCTCCTCCACTCCTCCTCTCCTCCTCTCATCCTCAGGTTCTACCTGAAGAGCAGTCCGTCAGCGGAGGAGGCTGTGTCATCGTCCTACTCTGTGTCCACCGGTCTGGACACCGGGACGTCCACTCTGTCCACTCCCTGTCCCACTACTGTCCTGTCTCCTCTCTCACCCAGGATCACTGTAGAGGGCTGCCCTGGTAACAGCAGGTACACTGCACTATACACTACGCACTACGCACTAAACACTACGCACTACACACTAAAACACTACGCACTACACACTAAAACACTACACACTACAACACTACGCACTAAAACACTACGCACTAAAACACTACGCACTAAAACACTACACACTAAAACACTACACACTAAAACACTACACACTACACACTATACACAACGCACATACACACTACGCACTAAAACACTACAACACTACACACTAAAACACTACACACTAAACACTACACACTAAACACTACACACTAAACACTACACACTAAAACACTACACACTAAAACACTAAACACTACACACTAAAACACTACGCACTAAAACACTACGCACTAAAACACTACGCACTAAAACACTACACACTAAAACACTACACACTAAACACTACACACTAAAACACTACACACTAAAACACTACACACTAAAACACTAAACACTATACACTAAACACTACACACTAAAACACTACGCACTATACACTACGCACTAAAACACTACACACTAAAACACTAAACACTATACACTACACACTAAAACACTACGCACTAAAACACTACACACTAAAACACTAAACACTATACACTACACACTAAAACACTACACACTAAACACTACGCACTAAACACTACACACTAAACACTACACACTACGCACTAAAACACTACGCACTAAAACACTACACACTAAAACACTACACACTATACAAAACGCACTACACACTAAAACACTACGCACTAAAACACTACGCACTAAAACACTACGCACTAAAACACTACGCACTAAAACACTACGCACTAAAACACTACACACTAAAACACTACACACTAAAACACTAAACACTAAAACACTACACACTAAAACACTACACACTAAAACACTACACACTAAAACACTATACACTAAAACACTACACACTATACACTACACACTATACACTACACACTAAAACACTACACACTAAAACACACACTAAAACACTACACACTATACACTACACACTATACACTACACACTAAAACACTACACACTAAAACACTACACACTAAAACACTACACACTTACACACTACGCACCAACCCCTGTCCCACCACCATCCTCTCAGATAAACCCTATCCTACCACCCCTATCCTACCACCCCTATCCTACCACCCCTATCCTACCACCCCTTGTCTACCACCCCTTGTCTACCACCCCTAGTCTACCACCCCTAGTCTACCACCCCTATCCTACTACCCCTAGCCTACCACCCCTAGCCTACCACCCCTAGTCTACCACCCCTAGTCTACCACCCCTAGTCTACCACCCCTAGTCTACCACCCCTAGCCTACCACCCCTAGTCTACTACCCCGAGTCTACTACCCCTAGTCTACCACCCCTAGCCTACCACCCCTAGGCTGCCACCCCTAGCCATTTAGTTTCCTGAGATTATTAGTCAGTATTAGTATAGTGGTAGTGTCCTCTCTCTCTGTTAGTTTCCTGAGATTATTAGTCAGTATTAGTATAGTGGTAGTGTCCTCTCTCTCTGTTAGTTTCCTGAGATTATTAGTCAGTATTAGTATAGTGGTAGTGTCCTCTCTCTCTGTTAGTTTCCTGAGATTATTAGTCAGTGTTAGTATAGTGGTAGTGTCCTCTGTCTGTTAGTTTCCTGAGATTATTAGTCAGTATTAGTATAGTGGTAGTGTCCTCTCTCTCTCTGTTAGTTTCCTGAGATTATTAGTCAGTATTAGTATAGTGGTAGTGTCCTCTCTCCCTGTTAGTTTCCTGAGATTATTAGTCAGTATTAGTATAGTGGTAGTGTCCTCTCTCTCTGTTAGTTTCCTGAGATTATTAGTCAGTATTAGTATAGTGGTAGTGTCCTCTCTGTTAGTTTCCTGAGATTATTAGTCAGTATTAGTATAGTGGTAGTGTCCTCTCTCTCTGTTAGTTTCCTGAGATTATTAGTCAGTATTAGTATAGTGGTAGTGTCCTCTCTCTCTGTTAGTGACCTGAGACTATTAGTCAGTATTAGTATAGTGGTAGTGTCCTCTCTCTCTGTTAGTGACCTGAGACTATTAGTCAGTATTAGTATAGTGGTAGTGTCCTCTCTCTCTGTTAGTTTCCTGAGATTATTAGTCAGTATTAGTATAGTAGTAGTGTCCTCTCTCTCTCTCTGTCAGTGACCTGAGATTATTAGTCAGTATTAGTATAGTGGTAGTGTCCTCTCTCTGTTAGTGACCTGAGATTATTAGTCAGTATTAGTATAGTGGTAGTGTCCTCTCTCTGTTAGTTTCCTGAGATTATTAGTCAGTATTAGTATAGTGGTAGTGTCCTCTCTCTGTCAGTGACCTGAGATTATTAGTCAGTATTAGTATAGTGGTAGTGTCCTCTCTCCCTGTCAGTGACCTGAGATTATTAGTCAGTATTAGTATAGTGGTAGTGTCCTCTCTCTCTGTTAGTGACCTGAGATTATTAGTCAGTATTAGTATAATGGTAGTGTCCTCTCTCTGTTAGTTTCCTGAGATTATTAGTCAGTATTAGTATAGTGGTAGTGTCCTCTCTCTGTCAGTGACCTGAGATTATTAGTCAGTATTAGTATAGTGGTAGTGTCCTCTCTCCCTGTCAGTGACCTGAGATTATTAGTCAGTATTAGTATAGTGGTAGTGTCCTCTCTCTCTGTTAGTGACCTGAGATTATTAGTCAGTATTAGTATAGTGGTAGTGTCCTCTCTCCCTGTCAGTGACCTGAGATTATTAGTCAGTATTAGTATAGTGGTAGTGTCCTCTCTCTCTGTTAGTTTCCTGAGATTATTAGTCAGTATTAGTATAGTGGTAGTGTCCTCTCTCCCTGTTAGTTTCCTGAGATTATTAGTCAGTATTAGTATAGTAGTAGTGTCCTCTCCCTGTTAGTTTCCTGAGATTATTAGTCAGTATTAGTATAGTAGTAGTGTCCTCTCTCTCTGTTAGTGACCTGAGATTATTAGTCAGTATTAGTATAGTGGTAGTGTCCTCTCTCTCTGTTAGTGACCTGAGATTATTAGTCAGTATTAGTATAGTAGTAGTGTCCTCTCTCCCTGTTAGTTTCCTGAGATTATTAGTCAGTATTAGTATAGTGGTAGTGTCCTCTCTCTCTGTTAGTGACCTGAGATTATTAGTCAGTATTAGTATAATGGTAGTGTCCTCTCTCTGTTAGTTTCCTGAGATTATTAGTCAGTATTAGTATAGTGGTAGTGTCCTCTCTCTGTCAGTGACCTGAGATTATTAGTCAGTATTAGTATAGTGGTAGTGTCCTCTCTCTCTGTTAGTGACCTGAGATTATTAGTCAGTATTAATATAGTGGTAGTGTCCTCTCTCCCTGTTAGTGACCTCAGATTATTAGTCAGTATTAATATAGTGGTAGTGTCCTCTCTCTCTGTCAGTGACCTCAGATTATTAGTCAGTATTAGTATAGTGGTAGTGTCCTCTCTCTCTGTCAGTGACCTCAGATTATTAGTCAGTATTAGTATAGTGGTAGTGTCCTCTCTCTCTGTCAGTGACCTCAGATTATTAGTCAGTATTAGTATAGTGGTAGTGTCCTCTCTCTGTTAGTTTCCTGAGACTATTAGTCAGTATTAGTATAGTGGTAGTGTCCTCTCTCTCTGTCAGTGACCTCAGATTATTAGTCAGTATTAGTATAGTGGTAGTGTCCTCTCTCTCTGTCAGTGACCTCAGATTATTAGTCAGTATTAGTATAGTGGTAGTGTCCTCTCTCTCTGTTAGTTTCCTGAGATTATTAGTCAGTATTAGTATAGTGGTAGTGTCCTCTCTCTCTGTTAGTTTCCTGAGATTATTAGTCAGTATTAGTATAGTGGTAGTGTCCTCTCTCTCTGTTAGTTTCCTGAGATTATTAGTCAGTATTAGTATAGTGGTAGTGTCCTCTCTCTCTGTCAGTGACCTCAGATTATTAGTCAGTATTAGTATAGTGGTAGTGTCCTCTCTCTCTGTCAGTGACCTCAGATTATTAGTCAGTATTAGTATAGTGGTAGTGTCCTCTCTCTGTTAGTTTCCTGAGATTATTAGTCAGTATTAGTATAGTGGTAGTGTCCTCTCTCTCTGTCAGTGACCTCAGATTATTAGTCAGTATTAGTATAGTGGTAGTGTCCTCTCTCTCTGTCAGTGACCTGAGATTATTAGTCAGTGTTAGTATAGTGGTAGTGTCCTCTCTCTCTGTCAGTGACCTCAGATTATTAGTCAGTATTAGTATAGTGGTAGTGTCCTCTCTCTCTGTTAGTTTCCTCAGATTATTAGTCAGTATTAGTATAGTGGTAGTGTCCTCTCTCTCTGTCAGTGACCTGAGATTATTAGTCAGTATTAGTATAGTGGTAGTGTCCTCTCTCTCTGTCAGTGACCTCAGATTATTAGTCAGTATTAGTATAGTGGTAGTGTCCTCTCTCTGTCAGTGACCTGAGATTATTAGTCAGTATTAGTATAGTGGTAGTGTCCTCTCTCTCTGTCAGTGACCTCAGATTATTAGTCAGTATTAGTATAGTGGTAGTGTCCTCTCTCTGTCAGTGACCTGAGATTATTAGTCAGTATTAGTATAGTGGTAGTGTCCTCTCTCTCTGTCAGTGACCTCAGATTATTAGTCAGTATTAGTATAGTGGTAGTGTCCTCTCTCCCTGTTAGTGACCTCAGATTATTAGTCAGTATTAATATAGTGGTAGTGTCCTCTCTCTCTGTCAGTGACCTCAGATTATTAGTCAGTATTAGTATAGTGGTAGTGTCCTCTCTCTGTCAGTGACCTGAGATTATTAGTCAGTATTAGTATAGTGGTAGTGTCCTCTCTCTCTGTCAGTGACCTCAGATTATTAGTCAGTATTAGTATAGTGGTAGTGTCCTCTCTCCCTGTTAGTGACCTCAGATTATTAGTCAGTATTAATATAGTGGTAGTGTCCTCTCTCTCTCCTCATTTGGGATTCTGTTGGATTACATGATTACATCTCATTAGAGAATGTGTTTGAAGGAGCCGACTGCTGATACTATCTGCAACGGAAAACAGGAGCTCCTCCTGGTCCTAACACTGATCTGTGTGTGTGTCCGTCCGTCCGTCCCCAGGCTGTCGTCGTCCAGGGCCCAGTGTATAGAGATCCCTACAGAGCGGCGTCAGGGGGCCCTGTCCCCGGGGTCAGCTATGGTGCGGAGTGTCAGTGCCTTTGACCCCATGGAGGAACCAACTCGACTCAACCACAATGTACCCACTTCAGGCAGCCTGCCCAGCCGGCTCAACGAAGCCAGCGTGAGACAGACCCCCAAAACACACATAATACTGTGTTCACACACACACACCCTAACTTCTCAACTTTAACCCCTAACTTCTCAACTTTAACCCTAACTTCTCAACTTTAACCCCTAACTTCTCAACTTTAACCCCTAACTTCTCAACTTTAACCCTAACTCCTCAACTTTAACCCTAACTCCTCAACTTTAACCCTAACTCCTCAACTTTAACCCCAACTCCTCAACTTTAACCCCAACTTCTCAACTTTAACCCCAATTTCTCAACTTTAACCCCAACTTCTCAACTTTAACCCCAACTTCTCAACTTTAACCCCAACTTCTCAACTTTAACCCCAACTTCTCAACTTTAACCCCTAACTTTTCAACTTTAACCCCTGACCGCTAACTTCTCAACTTTAACCCCTAACTTCTCAACTTTAACCCCTGACCCTTAACCCCACCAGGACCCCCTGAGTGTTGATATGGAGTGGCGTCTCCACCACCCAGAACCAGTCACAGTACCCTACCTGAGTCCCCTGGTGCTGTGGAAGGAGCTGGAGTCCCTGCTGGAGAACGAGGGAGACCCTGTTATCACAGTGTCAGCCGTGGTGGACCACCATCCTATCATCTACTGGAACCTGGTTTGGTCCTTCAGACGTCTGGACCTGCCCAGCAACCTGCCTGGACTCATACTGACCTCAGAGCACTGTAACAGGGGATCTACGGTAGGGAACACTGTCTATACATTCCCTGTCTATATACCTCACACCTTATTCCCTGTCTATACATCTCACCCCTTATTCCCTGTCTATACACCTCACCCCCATCTCACCCCTTATTCCCTGTCTATATACCTCACCCCTTATTCCCTATCTATATATCTCACCCCTTATTCCCTGTCTATACACCTCATCCCCATCTCACCCCTTATTCCCTGTCTATATATCTCACCCCTTATTCCCTGTCTATATACCTCACCCCTTATTCCCTGTCTATATACCTCACCCCTTATTCCCTGTCTATATGCCTCACCCCTTATTCCCTGTCTATACGCCTCACCCCTTATTCCCTGTCTCCACACCTCACCCCTTATTCCCTGTCTATACATCTCACCCCTTATTCCCTGTCTATACATCTCACCCCTTATTCCCTGTCTATACATCTCACCCCTTATTCCCTGTCTATACATCTCACCCCTTATTCCCTGTCTATACATCTCACCCCTTATTCCCTGTCTATACATCTCACCCCTTATTCCCTTTCTATATACCTCACCCCTTATTCCCTGTCTATACACCTCACCCCCATCTCACCCCTTATTCCCTGTCTATACACCTCACCCCCATCTCACCCCTTATTCCCTGTCTATACACCTCACCCCCATCTCACCCCTTATTCCCTGTCTATACATCTCACCCCTTATTCCCTGTCTATACATCTCACCCCTTATTCCCTGTCTATACATCTCACCCCTTATTCCCTGTCTATACATCTCACCCCTTATTCCCTGTCTATACATCTCACCCCTTATTCCCTGTCTATACATCTCACCCCTTATTCCCTGTCTATACATCTCACCCCTTATTCCCTTTCTATATACCTCACCCCTTATTCCCTGTCTATACACCTCACCCCCATCTCACCCCTTATTCCCTGTCTATACACCTCACCCCCATCTCACCCCTTATTCCCTGTCTATACATCTCACCCCTTATTCCCTGTCTATACACCTCACCCCTTATTCCCTGTCGATACATCTCACCCCTTATTCCCTGTCTATACACCTCACCCCTTATTCCCTGTTACATTCCCTTATTCCCTGTCTATACACCTCACCCCTTATTCCCTGTCTACACACCTCACCCCTTATTCCCTGTCTATACACCTCACCCCCATCTCACCCCTTATTCCCCGTCTAAACACCTCACCCCTTATTCCCTGTCTATACACCTCACCCCTTATTCCCTGTCGATACACCTCACCCCTTATTCCCTGTCGATACACCTCACCCCTTATTCCCTGTCTATACACCTCACCCCCATCTCACCCCTTATTCCCCGTCTAAACACCTCACCCCTTATTCCCTGTCTATACACCTCACCCCTTATTCCCTGTCGATACACCTCACCCCTTATTCCCTGTCGATACACCTCACCCCTTATTCCCTGTCTATACACCTCACCCCTTATTCCCTGTCTATACACCTCACCCCTTATTCCCTGTCTATACACCTCACCCCTTATTCCCTGTCTATATACCTCACCCCTTATTCCCTGTCTATATACCTCACCCCTTATTCCCTGTCTATATGCCTCACCCCTTATTCCCTGTCTATACGCCTCACCCCTTATTCCCTGTCTCCACACCTCACCCCTTATTCCCTGTCTATACATCTCACCCCTTATTCCCTGTCTATACATCTCACCCCTTATTCCCTGTCTATACATCTCCCTTATTCCCTGTCTATACATCTCACCCCTTATTCCCTGTCTATACATCTCACCCCTTATTCCCTGTCTATACATACCCCCATCTCACCCCTTATTCCCTGTCTATACACCTCACCCCCATCTCACCCCTTATTCCCTGTCTATACACCTCACCCCCATCTCACCCCTTATTCCCTGTCTATACACCTCACCCCTTATTCCCTGTCTATCTCACCCCTTATTCCCTGTCTATACACC
>NW_025746437.1:0-114232 GCF_021184085.1 Oncorhynchus gorbuscha
AGAACACCTTTATTTAACCAGGTAGGCCAGTTGAGAACACCTTTATTTAACCAGGTAGGCTAGTTGAGAACACCTTTATTTAACCAGGTAGGCTAGTTGAGAACACCTTTATTTAACCAGGTAGGCTAGTTGAGAACACCTTTATTTAACCAGGTAGGCTAGTTGAGAACACCTTTATTTAACCAGGTAGGCTAGTTGAGAACACCTTTATTTAACCAGGTAGGCTAGTTGAGAACACCTTTATTTAACCAGGTAGGCTAGTTGAGAACACCTTTATTTAACCAGGTAGGCTAGTTGAGAACACCTTTATTTAACCAGGTAGGACAGTAGAAAAAGGGGAGTCTATATACATTGTGTGCAAAGGGCATGAGGAGGTAGGCGAATAATTACAATTTTGCAGATTAACACTGGAGTGATAAATGATCAGATGGTCATGTACAGGTAGAGATATTGGTGTGCAAAAGAGCAGAAAAGTAAATAAATAAAAACAGTATGGGGATGAGGTAGGTGAAAGTGGGTGGGCTATTTACCAATAGATTATGTACAGCTGCAGCGATCGGTTAGCTGCTCAGATAGCAGATGTTTGAAGTTGGTGAGGGAGATAAAAGTCTCCAACTTCAGCGATTTTTTGCAATTCGTTCCAGTCACAGGAAGCAGAGTACTGGAACGAAAGGCGGCCAAATTAGGTGTTGGCTTTAGGGATGATCAGTGAGATACACCTGCTGGAGCGCGTGCTACGGATGGGTGTTGCCAACGTGACCAGTGAGCTGAGATAAGGCGGAGCTTTACCTAGCATGGACTTGTAGATGACCTGGCGCCAGTGGGTCTGGCGACTAGAGGGGCCAGCCGACTAGAGCATACAAGTCACAGTGGTGGGTGGTATAAGGTGGTTTAGTGACAAAACGGATGGCACTGTGATAAACTGCATCCAGTTTGCTGAGTAGAGTGTTGGAAGCAATTTTGTAGATGACCGATCGCCAAAGTCGAGGATCGGTAGGATAGTCAGTTTTACTAGGGTAAGTTTGGCGGCATGAGTGAAGGAGGCTTTGTTGCGGAATAGAAAGCCGACTCTTGATTTGATTTTCGATTGGAGATGTTTGATATGAGTCTGGAAGGAGAGTTTACAGTCTAGCCAGACACCTAGGTACTTATAGATGTCCACATATTCAAGGTCGGAACCATCCAGGGTGGTGATGCTAGTCGGGCATGCGGGTGCAGGCAGCGATCGGTTGAAAAGCATGCATTTGGTTTTACTAGCGTTTAAGAGCAGTTGGAGGACACGGAAGGAGTGTTGTATGGCATTGAAGCTCGTTTGGAGGTTCGATAGCACAGTGTCCAATGACGGGCCGAAAGTATATAGAATGGTGTCGTCTGCGTAGAGGTGGATCAGGGAATCGCCCGCAGCAAGAGCAACATCATTGATATATACAGAGAAAAGAGTCGGCCCGAGAATTGAACCCTTGACCGTGACCGGCTCGGAAACCAGATTGCACAGCGGAGAAGGTACGGTGGGATTCGCGGAGGTCAGTGACCTGTTTGTTGACTTGGCTTTCGAAGACCTTAGATAGATAGGGCAGGATGGATATAGGTCTGTAACAGTTTGGGTCCAGGGTGTCTCCCCCTTTGAAGAGGGGGATGACTGCGGCAGCTTTCCAATCCTTGGGGATCTCAGACGATATGAAAGAGAGTTTGAACAGGCTGGTAATAGGGGTTACGACAATGGCGGCGGATAGTTTCAGAAATAGAGGGTCCAGATTGTCAAGCCCAGCTGATTTGTACGGGTCCAGGTTTTGCAGCTCTTTCAGAACATCTGCTATCTGGATTTGGGTAAAGGAGTACCTGGAGAGGCTTGGGCGAGTAGCTGCGGGGGGGCGGAGCTGTTGGCCGAGGTTGGAGTAGTTTCTGCGCAAAACAAGGGCGGGTACACGTACTTTAAATAGGGAAGCTCATTAAGGTCACAGGTGAAACTAATACAAAATAACAAAACAGACAAAAGAAAAAGGGTGGCGGTTAGTAGGCCGGTGACGACGACCGCTGAACAGGGAGGGGAGCCAACTTCGGGGGAAGTCGTGACAATATCTCTCTAAACTCATACAGTTGAAGTTCGAAGTTTACATATACGTTAGCAAAATACATTTAAACTCAGTTTTTCACAATTCCTGACATTTAATCCTGGTAAAAATTCTTAGGTCAGTTAGGATAAACACTTTATTTTAAGAAAGTGAAATGTAGTAGAGAGAATGATTTATTTCAGCTTTTATTTCTTTCATCACATTCCCAGTGGGTCAGAAGTTTACATACACTTAATTAGTATTTGGTAACATTGCCTTTAAATTGTTTAACTTGGGTCAAATGTTTCTGGTAGCCTTCCACAAGCTTCTCACAATAAGTTGGGTGAATTTTGGCCCATTCCTCCTGACAGAGCTGGTATAGGTCAGGGCTATGTGATGGCCTCTCCATACATTGACTTTGTTGTCCTTAAGCCATTTTGCGACAACTTTGGAAGAATTCTTGGGGTCATTGTCCATTTGAAAGACCCATTAGTGACCAAGCTTTAACTTCCTGATTGACGTCTTGAGATGTTGCTTCAATATATCCACATAATTCTCTAACTCACAATGCCATCTGTTTTGTGAAGTGCACCAGTCCCTCCTGCAGCAAAGCACCCCCACAACATGATGCTGCCACCCCCGTCCTTCACAGTTGGGATGGTGTTCTTCGGCTTGCAAGCCTCACCCTTTTTCCTCCAAACATAACGATGGTCATTATGTCCAAACAGTTGCATTTTTGTTTCATCAGACCAGAGGACATTTGCACTTTTCACATCAAAGTACGTTCAACTCTACAAGACAGAATGCATCTCCTTCCTGAGTGGTATGACGGCTGCATGATCCCATGACATTTATACGTGCATACTATTGTTTGTACAGATGAACTTGGTATCTTCAGGCATTTGGAAATTGCTCCCGAGGATGAACCAGACTTGTGGAGGTCTTTTAAAAAAAGGTCTGAGGTCTTGGCTGAATTCTTTTGATTTTCCCATGATGTCAAGCAAAGAGACACTGAGTTTGAAGATAGGCCTTGAAATACATCCATAGGTACACACCTAATTGACTCAAATGATGGCAAGTAGCCTATCAGAAGCTTCTAAAGCCATGACATCATTTTCTGGACTTTTCCAAGCTGTTTAAATGCACAGTCAACTTAGTTAAACTTGTAAACTTCTGACCATTGTGATACAGTAAATTATAAGTGAAATAATCTGTCTGTGTCATCTACCCGACTTGCCAAAACTATAGTTTGTTAACAAGACATTTGTGGAGTGATTGAAAAAATGACTTATGACTAACTATACTTATGACTTATGACTAACTAAGTGTATGTAATGTTTCCGACTTCAACAGTATATACATAGTAATTTAGTTAAATCTATCTATACTGTTATAGCAGCAATGTTCCAACATCTAGTGGAAAGCCTTCCCTGAAGAGTGGAGGCTGTTATAGCAGCAATGTTCCAACATCTAGTGGAAAGCCTTCCCTGAAGAGTGGAGGCTGTTATAGCAGCAATGTTCCTACATCTAGTGGAAAGCCTTCCCAGAAGAGTGGAGGCTGTTATAGCAGCAATGTTCCAACATCTAGTGGAAAGCCTTCCCAGAAGAGTGGAGGCTGTTATAGCAGCAATGTTCCAACATCTAGTGGAAAGCATTCCCAGAAGAGTGGAGGCTGTTATAGCAGCAATGTTCCAACATCTAGTGGAAAGCCTTCCCAGAAGAGTGAAGGCTGTTATAGCAGCAATGTTCCAACATCTAGTGGAAAGCCTTCCCAGAAGAGTGGAGGCTGTTATAGCAGCAATGTTCCAACATCTAGTGGAAAGCCTTCCCAGAAGAGTGAAGGCTGTTATAGCAGCAATGTTCCAACATCTAGTGGAAAGCCTTCCCAGAAGAGTGGAGGCTGTTACAGCAGCAAAGGGGGGACCAACTCCATATTAATGACTTCCCAGAAGAGTGGAGGTTGTTACAGCAGCAAAGGGGGGACCGACTCCATATTAATGACTTCCCAGAAGAGTGGAGGCTGTTCTGGCAGTAAAGGGGGGACCAACTCCATATTAATGACTTCCCAGAAGAGTGGAGGTTGTTACAGCAGCAAAGGGGGGACCAACTCCATATTAATGACTTCCCAGAAGAGTGGAGGCTGTTCTGGCAGTAAAGGGGGGACCAACTCCATATTAATGCCCATGATGTTGGAATGAGATGTTCAACGAGAAGATGTCCACATACCTTTGGTCATGTAGTGTACCTATTAATATTCAGACCTCATTAACACCATGAATATTCAGACACTTTAAGTAGCGTTGTTACCTGGGTGTGCAGTGTTGGGGGAGGGTTCAGGAGCCTTCTCTGGAACACAACACAATCAATCAGTTATAAAGCCCTTTTAACATGAGCAGATGTAACAAAGATGTCACAACAACCCAACCTAAAACTCCAAACAGCAAACAGTGCAGATGTAGAAGCACAGTGGCTAGGAAAAACCAGTCCTCTACTGGTTGTAGTGGGTAGACCAGAGGAACCAGGCTCTGAGGGGTGACTAGTCCTCTACTGGCTGTACTGGGTAGAGAGGAACCAGGCTCTGAGGGGTGACTAGTCCTCTACTGGCTGTACTGGGTAGACCAGAGGAACCAGGCTCTGAGGGGTGACTAGTCCTCTACTGGCTGTACTGGGTAGACCAGAGGAACCAGGCTCTGAGGGGTGACTAGTCCTCTACTGGCTGTACTGGGTAGAGAGGAACCAGGCTCTGAGGGGTGACTAGTCCTCTACTGGCTGTACTGGGTAGACCAGAGGAACCAGGCTCTGAGGGCTGACTAGTCCTCTACTGGCTGTACTGGGTAGAGAGGAACCAGGCTCTGAGGGGTGACTAGTCCTCTACTGCCTGTACTGGGTAGACCAGAGGAACCAGGCTCTGAGGGGTGACTAGTCCTCTAATGGGTGTACTGGGTAGACCAGAGGAACCAGGCTCTGAGGGGTGACTAGTCCTCTACTGGCTGTACTGGGTAGACCAGAGGAACCAGGCTCTGAGGGGTGACTAGTCCTCTAATGGGTGTACTGGGTAGACCAGAGGAACCAGGCTCTGAGGGGTGACTAGTCCTCTAATGGGTGTACTGGGTAGACCAGAGGAACCAGGCTCTGAGGGGTGACTAGTCCTCTACTGGCTGTACTGGGTAGAGAGGAACCAGGCTCTGAGGGGTGACTAGTCCTCTACTGGCTGTACTGGGTAGACCAGAGGAACCAGGCTCTGAGGGGTGACTAGTCCTCTAATGGGTGTACTGGGTAGACCAGAGGAACCAGGCTCTGAGGGGTGACTAGTCCTCTACTGGGTGTACTGGGTAGAGAGGAACCAGGCTCTGAGGGGTGACTAGTCCTCTACTGGCTGTACTGGGTAGAGAGGAACAAGGCTCTGAGGGGTGACTAGTCCTCTACTGGCTGTACTGGGTAGAGAGGAACCAGGCTCTGAGGGGTACCTGCTGTGTACTATCACCTGTGTGTGTGTGTGTGTGTGTGTGTGTGTGTGTGTGTGTGTGTGTGTGTGTGTGTGTGTGTGTGTGTGTGTGTGTGTGTGTGTGTGTGTGTGTGTGTGTGTGTGTGTGTGTGTGTGTGTGTGTGTGTGTGTGTGTGTGTGTGTGTGTGTGTGTGTGTGTACCTGCAGTGTACTTGCAGATGAAATTGTTCTTGGTGTCACAGTTGTCATCGTTCCAATGGAACATGTAGAGTCCTCCGAGGCCGGGCGGGGCGGACGGTTGGTGGTACATCACCACACACACCTCGTAACCACAGGACGGCTCGTCCCAGTGCCAGTTCCTAACACACACGCAGGAACAAACACACACAGTAACACACATACGTAAAGTTACACACCACTGTCTATTATTATATGAACTATTCCATGTAAACAGAAGGAGGCGTAGCTTAGAGCAGACCCAGCTGATGGAGGTGTGGCTTAGAGCAGACACACCTGAAGGAGGTGGGGCTTATAACAGACCCACCTGATGGAGGCGGGGCTTAGAGCAGACCCACCTGAAGGAGGCGGGGCTTATAACAGACCCACCTGATGGAGGCGGGGCTTAGAGCAGACCCACCTGAAGGAGGCGAGGCTCCCGTCGGTCCAGTAGTACTGTGAGGGACAGTCGTCAACGTTTTCCGTGTCACCATGGTTACGACGTAGGCCAATCCAGAAGTCTCCGTCGGAGGGACGGAGCTCAGTGACAAGCTGCTCTATGATTCGCTGCTCGGCCGGTGACTCAACGCTCAGCAGCTCCCCTCCGTCACGGCGACACGCTAGCCTCGCCTCCAGGAAGCTGAGCCGCCGTCCAGGGTCAGAAAAATATGCCAGTTTATAGCAGGGCCGGCCCCGATCCAACCTACACACACGCTGGCCTACACACGCACAGACACACACTGTTACTATTGCTATGTACATTGATGGGGAAATGTACACTAATAATAACTAGCTAAATTGGGACAGACATTTATTATTCATACAGGTTAATAAACAACCCTGCACCTCACCTCTGACTTCAAACAACTCCGCTATGGAGGGACAGACAGACAGACAGACAGACAGACAGACAGACAGACAGACAGACAGACAGACAGACAGACAGACAGACAGACAGACAGACAGACAGACAGACAGACAGACAGACAGACAGACAGACAGACAGACAGACAGACAGACAGACAGACAGACAGACAGACAGACAGAGAGAGAGGGGCCAGTTAATGTCATGTTATTTTATGTTATATTTCTGTGTTAAATGGAACCCCCTCCACAGTGACATCACTTACACAGCCTTCCAATATAATAACATCAACAACATTCTGATGTAGATGAAAGAGATTAGGCTAGGGCGGTATCCAGATTGTCATACCTTCATACCGACTTTGTGCCATACCGGGATATTCAGTACTACCGGCACTGAACACAAGGGGCGCTGTTTTCAACCCCATTGATAATCTGTAATCAAAAGGTTTAGCAATGCTAACGAGTACATGTACAATCCCATAGAGAATGTATTTTATAGTGTCTGACCTAAACTATACAAGTATACAATTAACTCAAAAATGCTACTCACATTTTGCGGCACACACATAACTAATTTTAGACATCAAGGCTGATGACCCAGGGGATTCTCCCCCTTGACCCAGGGGATTCTCTGCTGTTACCAAGTGAATGATTGATTTTGGAAGACGCTAACCACTTAGCTAGATAGCTAAATAGCTACGACACTGTAAAATAGCAAACCAAATCCACAACTGCAGAACATTTATCATATTTTAGTCAGTTATCTTAATAGCTACAAGATATCTAGCTGGCAAACATTTAATTACGAATTCCATACTGTAATTAGATCTCTAGCGCATGGTGCACAACACTTTAAAAGTAGCAACAAATATTCTAATCGTTTTCTAATTCGATTTTTCCAAATACCCCGGTATATATGGTATACCTCCCAAGCCTAAGAGAGAACTAACCATTGTCTGTATCTGAGGAACAGAGATAATAGAGAACCAACCACTGTCTATATCTGATGATAGAGAGTGTCTGCAAAATGACTAAAACTAACAGAGATGATAGAGAACCAACCATTTTCTGTATCTGAGGAACAGAGATAATAGAGAATCAACCACTGTCTATATCTGATGATAGAGAACCAACCACTGTCTGTATCTGATGATAGAGAACCAACCACTGTCTATATCTGATGATAGAGAACCAACCACTGTCTATATCTGATGATAGAGAACCAACCACTGTCTGTATCTGATGATAGAGAACCAACCACTGTCTATATCTGATGATAGAGAACCAACCACTGTCTATATCTGATGATAGAGAACCAACCACTGTCTGTATCTGATGATAGAGAACCAACCACTGTCTGTATCTGAGGATAGAGAACCAACCACTGTCTATATCTGAGGATAGAGAACCAACCACTGTCTATATCTGATGATAGAGAACCAACCACTGTCTGTATCTGATGATAGAGAACCAACCACTGTCTGTATCTGATGATAGAGAACCAACCGCTGTCTGTATCTGAGGCAGAGTTGCTCAGTGGCTGTGGCTCAGTTGGTAGAGCATGGCACTTGCAACGCCAGGGTTATGGGTTTGATTCCTACGAGGGACCAGTATGAAAATGTATTGTATACACTCACTACTGTAAGTTGCTCTGGATAAGAGTGTCTGCAAAATGACTAAAACTAACAGAGATGATAGAGAACCAACCACTGTCTGTATCTGAGGATAGAGAACCAACCACTGTCTGTATCTGAGGATAGAGAACCAACCACTGTCTGTATCTGATGATAGAGAACCAACCACTGTCTGTATCTGAGGATAGAGAACCAACCACTGTCTGTATCTGAGGATAGAGAACCAACCACTGTCTGTATCTGAGGATAGAGAACCAACCACTGTCTGTATCTGAGGATAGAGAACCAACCACTGTCTGTATCTGATGATAGAGAACCAACCACTGTCTATATCTGAGGATAGAGAACCAACCACTGTCTGTATCTGATGATAGAGAACCAACCACTGTCTAAATCTGAGGATAGAGAACCAACCACTGTCTAAATCTGAGGATAGAGAACCAACCACTGTCTAAATCTGAGGATAGAGAACCAACCACTGTCTATATCTGAGGATAGAGAACCAACCACTGTCTGTATCTGATGATAGAGAACCAACCACTGTCTAAATCTGAGGATAGAGAACCAACCACTGTCTAAATCTGAGGATAGAGAACCAACCACTGTCTAAATCTGAGGATAGAGAACCAACCACTGTCTATATCTGATGATAGAGAACCAACCACTGTCTAAATCTGAGGATAGAGAACCAACCACTGTCTAAATCTGAGGATAGAGAACCAACCACTGTCTAAATCTGAGGATAGAGAACCAACCACTGTCTATATCTGAGGAACATAGATAATAGAGAACCAACCACTGTCTGTATCTGAGGATAGAGAACCAACCAGTGTCTGTATCTGATGATAGAGAACCAACCACTGTCTGTATCTGAGGATAGAGAACCAACCACTGTCTATATCTGATGATAGAGAACCAACCACTGTCTAAATCTGAGGATAGAGAACCAACCACTGTCTAAATCTGAGGATAGAGAACCAACCACTGTCTAAATCTGAGGATAGAGAACCAACCACTGTCTATATCTGAGGAACATAGATAATAGAGAACCAACCACTGTCTGTATCTGAGGATAGAGAACCAACCAGTGTCTGTATCTGATGATAGAGAACCAACCACTGTCTGTATCTGAGGATAGAGAACCAACCACTGTCTATATCTGAGGATAGAGAACCAACCACTGTCTATATCTGATGATAGAGAACCAACCACTGTCTAAATCTGAGGATAGAGAACCAACCACTGTCTAAATCTGAGGATAGAGAACCAACCACTGTCTTTATCTGATGATAGAGAACCAACCACTGTCTATATCTGAGGATAGAGAACCAACCACTGTCTATATCTGATGATAGAGAACCAACCACTGTCTGTATCTGATGATAGAGAACCAACCACTGTCTATATCTGAGGATAGAGAACCAACCACTGTCTATATCTGAGGAACATAGATAATAGAGAACCAACCACTGTCTGTATCTGAGGATAGAGAACCAACCACTGTCTGTATCTGATGATAGAGAACCAACCACTGTCTGTATCTGATGATAGAGAACCAACCACTGTCTGTATCTGATGATAGAGAACCAACCACTGTCTGTATCTGATGATAGAGAACCAACCACTGTCTATATCTGATGATAGAGAACCAACCACTGTCTGTATCTGATGATAGAGAACCAACCACTGTCTGCAACCATAGCTGTCTGTGATGAGCTTAATGCAGCATTTCTGCTCTGGCAAGACTTATGGGACGATGAGGCTACTGCAGAATCACTGTCTGGATTAATAAACAGCGTACTGTAACACCACTGTCTGTATATTAAGGCTTGTTACGCTTGTGTGAAAGTGTGTGTCTGTCTGTGGTATGTGTGAGCTAGGGTTTCCGATAGCCGGCTTTTGGCCGCAAAAAAAATAGAAAAGCCAATTAATAAAACTGATGGCAATACCAGTCAATGTACAGTACTGTGCAAAGGTTTTTGGCAGGTGTGGAAAAATGCTGTAAATTAAGAATGCTTTAGACATGTTAATAGATTATATTTATCAATGAATTAAATGCAAAGTGAGTGAACAGAAGAAACATCTAAATCTAATCCATATTTGGTGTGACCACCCTTTCCCTTCAAAACAGCATCAATTCTTCTAGGTGCACTTGCACAAAGTCATGAGTTTTGTAAGCATATAGTCAGGTGTATTATTAACCAATTATACCAAACAGGTGCTAATGATCATCAATTCATTATGTAGGTTGAAACACAATCATTAACAGGAACAGCTGTGTAGGAGGAATAACCTGGGTGAGGAACAACCAAACTCAGCTAACAAGGTGAGGTTGCTGAAGACAGTTTCCTGTCAAAAGTCAAGACTGAGTACAGCAACAACACAGAAGGTGGTTATACTGCATCAGCAAGGTCTCTCCCAGGCAGACATTAAGGCAAACAGGTCTCTCAGGTCTCTCCCAGGCAGACATTAAGGCAGACAGGTCTCTCAGGTCTCTCCCAGGCAGACATTAAGGCAGACAGGTCTCTCAGGTCTCTCCCAGGCAGACATTAAGGCAGACAGGTCTCTCAGGTCTCTCCCAGGCAGACATTAAGGCAGACAGGTCTCTCAGGTCTCTCCCAGGCAGACATTAAGGCAGACAGGTCTCTCAGGTCTCTCCCAGGCAGACATTAAGGCAGACAGGTCTCTCAGGTCTCTCCCAGGCAGACATTAAGGCAGACAGGTCTCTCAGGTCTCTCCCAGGCAGACATTAAGGCAGACAGGTCTCTCAGGTCTCTCCCAGGCAGACATTAAGGCAGACAGGTCTCTCAGGTCTCTCCCAGGCAGACATTAAGGCAGACAGGTCTCCAATTTGTAAGTCGCTCTGGATAAGAGCGTCTGCTAAATGACTTAAATGTAAATGTTAAATGTAAATGTCTCTCAGGTCTCTCCCAGGCAGACATTAAGGCAGACAGGTCTCTCAGGTCTCTCCCAGGCAGACATTAAGGCAGACAGGTCTCTCAGGTCTTTCCCAGGCAGACATTAAGGCAGACAGGTCTCTCAGGTCTCTCCCAGGCAGACATTAAGGCAGACAGGTCTCTCAGGTCTCTCCCAGGCAGACATTAAGGCAGACAGGGGTTTCCAGATGTGCTGTCAAAGCTCTTTTGAAGAAGCACAAAGAAGAACTGTAGACGCAGTTGGTCGGCCCAGGAAACGTACTGCAGCAGATGAAAGACGCATCATGCTTACTTCCCTTCACAATCAGAAGATGTTCAGCAGTGCCATCAGCTCAGAACTGTCAGAAAACAGTGGGACCCTGGTAAACCCATCTACTGAGTAGTCTGGTCAGAAGTGGCCTTCATAGAAGACTTACGGCCAAAAAGCCATACCTCCGACGTGGAAACAAGACCAAGCGACTCAACTATGCACAAAAACACAGGAACTGGGGTGCAGAAAAATAGCAGCAGGTGAACTGATGATTGAAAAATATAAATATTTGTCTGTAGCAGAAGGCAGTTTGTTCGCCGAAGGGCTGGAGAGCGGTACACAAACAAGTGTCTGCAGGCAACAGTGAAGCATGGTGGAGGTTCAACAGTGAAGCATGGTGGAGGTTCCTTGCAAGTTTGGGGCTGCATTTCTGCAAATGGAGTTGGGGATTTGGTCAGAATTAACGGTCTCCTCAATGCTGAGAAGTACAGGCATCCATCATGCAGGTGGCCTAGTGGTTAGAGCATTGGGCCGGTAACCGTAGGGTTGCTAGATTGAATCCCCGAGCTGACAAAGTAAAAATCAGTTGTTCTGCCCCTGAACAAGGCAGTTAACCCACTGTTCCTAGACCGTCATTGTAAATTAGAATATGTTCTTTACTGACTTGCCTAATTAAAAAGGTACAAAATAATAATAAACAATAAAAGATGCAATACCATCAGGGAGGAATCTGATTGGCCCAAGTGTATTCTGCAGCATGACAACGACCTCAAACATACAGCGAAAGTCATTAAGAACCATCTTCAGCGTGAAGAAGAACAAGGAGTCCTGGAAGTGAGAGAGCCCTGATCTCAACATCATCGAGTCTGTCTGGGAATGAAGAGCGAGAAGCACCTGAGGCTGCCTAAATCCACAGAACAACCGTGGTTAGCCGAGCTCCTTCAAAAACGGTGCAAATATACCTAGAATAATTTATGCTGTTTTGAAGGCAAAGGGTGGTAATTGATAAATATAATCAACATGTCTATTTTTGAAAGCATTCTTACTTAACAGCATTTTTTCACACCTGCCTAAAACTTTTGCACAGTACTGTAAACACATTTGATTGGTCATGCTTATCGGTCTATAGGTGAATTTCTAGAATTTAGTGGAATTAAATTGGTTGGTTGTTTACAGTATGTTATGTATCTTGTTTATCACATGGGTACAGCATACAGATTCAGAGGTACAACTGTTGCTACAGTATCTCAAACAAGAAATGCATAGACAACGGAAAGCAGGCTTTGTCAGCGCGTCATACACCACTTTGATGACCTGGAGACAGCCTGGTTCCTCTCAGTTTACTGTAGTTTTCAATAGTAGATTGACAGGCTAGTGATTTAGCTGTCTGTTACTCATCTAGTTATTCTATAGTAGATTGACAGGCTAGTGATTTAGCTGTCTGTTACTCATCTAGTTATTCTATAGTAGATTGACAGGCTAGTGATTTAGCTGTCTGTTACTCATCTAGTTATTCTATAGTAGATTGACAGGCTAGTGATTTAGCTGTCTGTTACTCATCTAGTTATTCTATAGTAGATTGACAGGCTAGTGATTTAGCTGTCTGTTACTCATCTAGTTATTCTATAGTAGATTGACAGGCTAGTGATTTAGCTGTCTGTTACTCATCTAGTTATTCTATAGTAGATTGACAGGCTAGTGATTTAGCTGTCTGTTACTCATCTAGTTATTCTATAGTAGATTGACAGGCTAGTGATTTAGCTGTCTGTTACTCATCTAGTTATTCTATAGTAGATTGACAGGCTAGTGATTTAGCTGTCTGTTACTCATCTAGTTATTCTATAGTAGATTGACAGGCTAGTGATTTAGCTGTCTGTTACTCATCTAGTTATTCTATAGTAGATTGACAGGCTAGTGATTTAGCTGTCTGTTACTCATCTAGTTATTCTATAGTAGATTGACAGGCTAGTGATTTAGCTTTCTGTTACTCATCTAGTTATTCTATAGTAGATTGACAGGCTAGTGATTTAGCTGTCTGTTACTCATCTAGTTATTCTATAGTAGATTGACAGGCTAGTGATTTTGCTGTTCATTACTCATCTAGTTATTCTATAGTAGATTGACAGGCTAGTGATTTAGCTGTCTGTTACTCATCTAGTTATTCTATAGTAGATTGACAGGCTAGTGATTTAGCTGTCTGTTACTCATCTAGTTATTCTATAGTAGATTGACAGGCTAGTGATTTAGCTGTCTGTTACTCATCTAGTTATTCTATAGTAGATTGACAGGCTAGTGATTTAGCTGTCTGTTACTCATCTAGTTATTCTATAGTAGATTGACAGGCTAGTGATTTAGCTGTCTGTTACTCATCTAGTTATTCTATAGTAGATTGACAGGCTAGTGATTTAGCTGTCTGTTACTCATCTAGTTATTCTATAGTAGATTGACAGGCTAGTGATTTAGCTGTCTGTTACTCATCTAGTTATTCTATAGTAGATTGACAGGCTAGTGATTTAGCTGTCTGTTACTCATCTAGTTATTCTATAGTAGATTGACAGGCTAGTGATTTAGCTGTCTGTTACTCATCTAGTTATTCTATAGTAGATTGACAGGCTAGTGATTTTGCTGTTCATTACTCATCTTGTTGGAAATGTGGACAGTAATTCTAACATCTTCATAGTGCTCATCAGAATTATGAGGAAATAAAGTATATCATTGCACCCTTGATTTGCATGTTCTGTTAGTATGAATTACCATCATCTAAATGTTCTGTTAATATGAATTACCACAATCTAAATGTTCTGTTAGTATGAATTACCATCATCTAAATGTTCTGTTACTCTGAATTACCATATTCTAAATGTTCTGTTAGTATGAATTACCACAATCTAAATGTTATGTTAATGTGAATTACCACAATCTAAATGTTATGTTAATGTGAATTACCATCATCTAAATGTTCTGTTAGTATGAATTACCATAATCTAAATGTTCTGTTAATATTAATGACCATAATCTGAAAAGATTTGAGTTTCTTCCTCACTCATGATTCGAGGAATTGCAGGTGTTACTTCCAGACTAGTCTCTGTGTTGCTGTGCTGTTTGTTGCTACTTGGCTACCAGCCAATGAGTATCTACAGTCGTGGCCAAAAGTTGAGAATGACACAAATATAATATAAATTAAAGTCAATTTGCATATACTCCAGAATGTTATGAAGAGTGATTTGATGAATTGCAATTAATTGCAAAGTCCATCTATGCCATGCAAATGAACTGAATCGCCCAAAAACATTTCCACTGCATTTCAGCCCTGCCACAAAAGGACCAGCTGACATCATGTCAGTGATTCTCTTGTTAAGACAGGTGTGAGTGTTGACGAGGACAAGGCTGGAGATCACTCTGTAATGCTGACTGAGTTTGAATAACAGACTGGAAGCTTCAAAAGGAGGGTGGTGCTTGGAATCATTGTTCTTCCTCTGTCAACCATGTATACCTGCAAGGAAACACGTGCCGTCATCATTGCTTTGCACAAAAAGGGCTTCACAGGCAAGGATATTGCTGCCAGTAAGATTGCACCTAAATCAATCATTTATCAGATCATCAAGAACTTCAAGGAGAGTGGTTCAATTGTTGTGAAGAAGGCTTCAGAGTGACCAAGAAAGTCCAGCAAGCGCCAGGACCGTCTCCTAAAGATGATTCAGCTGTGGGATCGGGGAACCAGCAGTACAGAGCTTGCTCAGGAATGGCAGCAGGTAGGTGTGAGTGCATCTGCACACACAGGGAGACAAAGACTTTTGGAGGATGGCCTGTTGTCAAGAAGGGCAGCAAAGAAGCCACTTCTCTCCAGGAAAAACATCAGGGACAGACTGATATTCTGCAAAAGGTACAGGGATTGGACTGCTGAGGACTGGTGTAAAGTCATTTACTCTGATGAATCCGCTTTCCGATTGTTTGGGGCATCCGGGGAAAAAGCTTGTCAGGAGAAGACAAGGTGAGCGCGACCATCAGTCCTGTGTCATGCCAACAGTAAAGCATCCTGAGACCATTCATGTGTGGGGATGCTTCTCAGCTAAGGGAGTGGGCTCACTCACAATTTTGCCTAAGAACACAGCCATGAATAAAGAAAGGTACCAACACATCCTCAGAGACCAACTTCTCCCAACCATCCAGGAACAGTTTGGTGACAAACAATACCTTTTCCAACATGATGGAGCGCCTTGCCATAAGGCAAAAGTGATAACTAAGTGGCTCGGGAACAAAACATCGATATTTTGGGTCCATGGCCAGGAAACTCGCCAGACCTTAATCCCATTGAGAACTTGTGGTCAATCCTCAAGAGGCGGGTGGACAAACAAAAACCCACAAATTCTGACAAACTCCAAGCATTGATTATGCTTGAATGGGCTGCCATCAGTCAGGATGTGGCCCAGAAGTTAATTGACAGCATGCCAGGGTGGATTGCAGAGGTCTTGAAAAAGAAGAGTCAACACTGCAAATATTGACTCTTTGCATGAACTTCAACAATGTAATTGTCAATAAAAGCCTTTGACACGTATGAAATGCTTGTAATTATACTTCAGTATCCATAGTAACATCTAACAAAACTATATAAAGACACTGAAGCAGCAAACGTTGTGGAAATTAATATTTGTGTCATTCTCAAAACTTTTGGCCATGACTGTATATCCACTGGAAAACGAGTCCTATATCGACATAACCTGAAAGGCCGCTCAGCATGGAAGAAGCCTCTGCTCCAAAATTGCCATAAAAAAAGCCAGACTACGGTTTGCAACTGCACATGGGGACAAAGATTGTACTTTTTGGAGAAATGTCCTCTAGTCTGATTAAACAAAAATAGAACTGTTTGGTCATTTTGACCATCGTTATGTTTGGAGGAAAAAGGAGGAAGCTTGCAAAGCCAAAGAACTCAACCGTGAAGCACGGGGGTGGCAGCATCATGTTATGGGGGTGCTTTGTTGCAGGAGGGACTGGTGCACTTCACAAAATAGATGGCATCATGAGGGAGCAAAATTATGTTGATATATTGAAGCAACATCTCAAGACATCAGTCAGGAAATGAAAGCTTGGTCGCAAATGGGTCTTCCAAATGGAAATGACCCCAAGCATTCTTCAAAAGTTGTCGCAAAATGGCTTAAAGACAACAAAGTCAAGGTATTGGAGTGGCCGTCACAAAGCCCTGACCTCAATCCTATAGAACATTTGTGGGTAGAACTGAAAAAGTGTGTGCGAGCAAGGAGGCTTACAAACCTGACTCAGTTACACCAGCTCTGTCAGGAGGAATGGGCCAAAATTCACCCAATTTATTGTGGGAAGCTTGTGGAAGGCTACCTGAAACGTTTGACCCATGTTAAACTATTTAAAGGCAATGCTACCAAATACTAATTGATTGTATGGTAACTTCTGACCCACTGGGAATGTGATGAAAGAAATAAAAGCTGAAATAAATAATTCTCTCTGTCATGTTCTGACCTTTATTTCCTTTGTTTTGTCTTTATTTAGTCTGGTCAGGGCGTGAGTTGGGGTGGGCAGTCTGTTTGTTTTTCTATGTTTGGTTTCTGTTTTGGCCTAGTATGGTTCTCAATCAGAGGCAGGTGTCGTTAGTTGTCTCTGATTGAGAATCATACTTAGGTAGCATGGGTTTCACTGTTGGTTGGTGGGCGTTTGTTTCCGTGTGAGTGTTTGTCGCCACACGGTACTGTTTCGGTTTTCGTTTTCATCACATCGTTAATTGTTTGGCATTTCAGTGTTCAGTTCGTTTTTAATAAATCGTCATGAACACTTACCACGCTGCATCTTGATCCGATCCTTACTCCTCTTCAGACGAAGAGGAAACACCCACCAACCAAGGACCAAGCAGCGTGGTAACAGACAGCAGCAGCAGGAGAGGCAGCGATACCTGGAGAACTGGACTTCGGAGGAGATTCTGGATGGTAAAGGACCCTGGGAACAGCCAGGGGAGTATCGCCGCCCCAAAGCAGAGCTGGAGGCAGCGAAAGCAGAGAGGCGGCATTATGAGGAGCTAGCACGGCAGAGCGGCTGGAAGCCCGAGAGGCAGCCCCAAAAATGTATTGGGAGGGGCACACGGGGAGTGTGGCGAAACCAGGTAGGAGACCTGTGCCAACTTCCTGTGCTTACCGGAGAGCGAGAGGGACCGGGCAGGCACGGTGTCCCCGGTGCGTGTGCATAGCCCAGTGCGGTACATTCCAGCTCCTCGTATCGGCTGGGCTAGAGTGGGCATCGAAACAGGTGCTATGAAGCCAGCTCTACGCATCTGGTCTCCAGTGCGTCTCCTTGGGCCGGCGTACATGGCACCAGCCTTACGCATGGTGTCCCCGGTTCGCCAGCACAGCCCAGTGCGGGCTATTCCACCTCGCCGTACTGGCCTGGCTACCGGGAGCATTCAACCAGGTAAGGTTGGGCAGGCTCGGTGCTCAAGAGCTCCAGTGCGCCTGCACGGTCCGGTCTATCCAGTGCCACCTCCACACACCAGCCCTCCGGTGGCAGCCCCCCGCACCAGGCTGTCTCTCCATCTCATCCCTACAGGTGCTCCCGCCTGTCCAGTGCTGCCGGAGACTTCCTCCTGTCCAGCACAGTTCTCATTATAGCTTCATGTTCGTTTAGTGTTTTGTTTAGTTTGTATTCAGTGTTCAGTGCTTTTTCTTTAATCATCATGAACACAAACCACTCTGCATTTTGGTCCGCTCCTTACCACGATCGTGGCAGGTACTTCCTGTATATAGCTTCACAGTGATCTGGTACTTCCTGTATATAGCTTCACAGTGATCTGGTACTTCCTGTATATAGCTTCACAGTGATCAGGTACTTCCTGTATATAGCTTCACAGTGATCAGGTACTTCCTGTATATAGCTTCACAGTGATCTGGTACTTCCTGTATATAGCTTCACAGTGATCTGGTACTTCCTGTATATAGCTTCACATTGATCTGGTACTTCCTGTATATAGCTCCACATTGATCTGGTACTTCCTGTATATAGCTTCACAGTGATCTGGTACTTCCTGTATATAGCTTCACAGTGATCTGGTACTTCCTGTATATAGCTTCACAGTGATCTGGTACTTCCTGTATATAGCTTCACAGTGATCTGGTACTTCCTGTATATAGCTTCACAGTGATCTGGTACTTCCTGTATATAGCTTCACAGTGATCTGGTACTTCCTGTATATAGCTTCACAGTGATCAGGTACTTCCTGTATATAGCTTCACAGTGATCAGGTACTTCCTGTATATAGCTTCACAGTGATCTGGTACTTCCTGTATATAGCTTCACAGTGATCTGGTACTTCCTGTATATAGCTCCACATTGATCTGGTACTTCCTGTATATAGCTCCACATTGATCTGGTACTTCCTGTATATAGCTTCACAGTGATCTGGTACTTCCTGTATATAGCTTCACAGTGATCTGGTACTTCCTGTATATAGCTTCACAGTGATCAGGTACTTCCTGTATATAGCTTCACAGTGATCAGGTACTTCCTGTATATAGCTTCACAGTGATCTGGTACTTCCTGTATATAGCTTCACAGTGATCTGGTACTTCCTGTATATAGCTTCACATTGATCTGGTACTTCCTGTATATAGCTCCACATTGATCTGGTACTTCCTGTATATAGCTTCACAGTGATCTGGTACTTCCTGTATATAGCTTCACAGTGATCTGGTACTTCCTGTATATAGCTTCACAGTGATCTGGTACTTCCTGTATATAGCTTCACAGTGATCTGGTACTTCCTGTATATAGCTTCACAGTGATCTGGTACTTCCTGTATATAGCTTCACAGTGATCAGGTACTTCCTGTATATAGCTTCACAGTGATCAGGTACTTCCTGTATATAGCTTCACAGTGATCAGGTACTTCCTGTATATAGCTTCACAGTGATCAGGTACTTCCTGTATATAGCTCCACAGTGATCTGGTACTTCCTGTATATAGCTCCACATTGATCTGGTACTTCCTGTATATAGCTCCACATTGATCTGGTACTTCCTGTATATAGCTTCACAGTGATCTGGTACTTCCTGTATATAGCTTCACAGTGATCTGGTACTTCCTGTATATAGCTTCACAGTGATCTGGTACTTCCTGTATATAGCTTCACAGTGATCTGGTACTTCCTGTATATAGCTTCACAGTGATCTGGTACTTCCTGTATATAGCTTCACAGTGATCTGGTACTCCCTGTATATAGCTTCACAGTGATCTGGTACTCCCTGTATATAGCTTCACAGTGATCTGGTACTTCCTGTATATAGCTTCACAGTGATCTGGTACTCCCTGTATATAGCTTCACATTGATCTGGTACTTCCTGTATATAGCTTCACAGTGATCTGGTACTCCCTGTATATATCTTCACAGTGATCTGGTACTTCCTGTATATAGCTTCACAGTGATCTGGTACTCCCTGTATATAGCTTCACAGTGATCTGGTACTCCCTGTATATAGCTTCACAGTGATCTGGTACTCCCTGTATATAGCTTCACAGTGATCTGGTACTTCCTGTATATAGCTCCACATTGATCTGGTACTTCCTGTATATAGCTTCACAGTGATCTGGTACTTCCTGTATATAGCTCCACATTGATCTGGTACTTCCTGTATATAGCTTCACAGTGATCTGGTACTTCCTGTATATAGCTTCACAGTGATCAGGTACTTCCTGTATATAGCTCCACAGTGATCTGGTACTTCCTGTATATAGCTCCACATTGATCTGGTACTTCCTGTATATAGCTTCACAGTGATCTGGTACTTCCTGTATATAGCTTCACAGTGATCTGGTACTTCCTGTATATAGCTTCACAGTGATCTGGTACTTCCTGTATATAGCTCCACATTGATCTGGTACTTCCTGTATATAGCTTCACAGTGATCAGGTACTTCCTGTATATAGCTTCACAGTGATCTGGTACTTCCTGTATATAGCTTCACAGTGATCTGGTACTTCCTGTATATAGCTTCACAGTGATCTGGTACTTCCTGTATATAGCTTCACAGTGATCTGGTACTTCCTGTATATAGCTTCACAGTGATCTGGTACTTCCTGTATATAGCTCCACATTGATCTGGTACTTCCTGTATATAGTTCCACATTAATCTGATACTTCCTGTATATAGCTCCACATTGATCTGGTACTGGTACTTCCTGTATATAGCTTCACAGTGATCTGGTACTTCCTGTATATAGCTTCACAGTGATCAGGTACTTCCTGTATATAGCTTCACAGTGATCAGGTACTTCCTGTATATAGCTTCACAGTGATCTGGTACTTCCTGTATATAGCTCCACATTGATCTGGTACTTCCTGTATATAGCTTCACAGTGATCTGGTACTTCCTGTATATAGCTTCACAGTGATCAGGTACTTCCTGTATATAGCTTCACAGTGATCTGGTACTTCCTGTATATAGCTCCACATTGATCTGGTACTTCCTGTATATAGCTTCACAGTGATCTGGTACTTCCTGTATATAGCTTCACAGTGATCTGGTACTTCCTGTATATAGCTTCACAGTGATCTGGTACTTCCTGTATATAGCTCCACATTGATCTGGTACTTCCTGTATATAGCTTCACAGTGATCAGGTACTTCCTGTATATAGCTTCACAGTGATCTGGTACTTCCTGTATATAGCTCCACAGTGATCTGGTACTTCCTGTATATAGCTTCACAGTGATCTGGTACTTCCTGTATATATCTTCACAGTGATCAGGTACTTCCTGTATATAGCTTCACAGTGATCTGGTACTTCCTGTATATAGCTCCACAGTGATCTGGTACTTCCTGTATATAGCTTCACAGTGATCTGGTACTTCCTGTATATAGCTTCACAGTGATCAGGTACTTCCTGTATATAGCTTCACAGTGATCTGGTACTTCCTGTATATAGCTTCACAGTGATCTGGTACTTCCTGTATATAGCTTCACAGTGATCAGGTACTTCCTGTATATAGCTTCACAGTGATCTGGTACTTCCTGTATATAGCTTCACAGTGATCTGGTACTTGCTGTATATAGCTTCACAGTGATCTGGTACTTCCTGTATATAGCTCCACATTGATCTGGTACTTCCTGTATATAGTTCCACATTAATCTGATACTTCCTGTATATAGCTCCATATTGATCTGGTACTGGTACTTCCTGTATATAGCTTCACAGTGATCTGGTACTTCCTGTATATAGCTTCACAGTGATCAGGTACTTCCTGTATATAGCTTCACAGTGATCAGGTACTTCCTGTATATAGCTTCACAGTGATCTGGTACTTCCTGTATATAGCTTCACAGTGATCAGGTACTTCCTCTATATAGCTTCACAGTGATCTGGTACTTCCTGTATATAGCTTCACAGTGATCTGGTACTTCCTGTATATAGCTTCACAGTGATCTGGTACTTCCTGTATATAGCTTCACAGTGATCAGGTACTTCCTGTATATAGCTTCACAGTGATCTGGTACTTCCTGTATATAGCTCCACAGTGATCTGGTACTTCCTGTATATAGCTTCACAGTGATCTGGTACTTCCTGTATATAGCTTCACAGTGATCAGGTACTTCCTGTATATAGCTTCACAGTGATCTGGTACTTCCTGTATATAGCTCCACAGTGATCTGGTACTTCCTGTATATAGCTTCACAGTGATCTGGTACTTCCTGTATATAGCTTCACAGTGATCAGGTACTTCCTGTATATAGCTTCACAGTGATCTGGTACTTCCTGTATATAGCTTCACAGTGATCAGGTACTTCCTGTATATAGCTTCACAGTGATCTGGTACTTCCTGTATATAGCTTCACAGTGATCTGGTACTTCCTGTATATAGCTCCACATTGATCTGGTACTTCCTGTATATAGTTCCACATTAATCTGATACTTCCTGTATATAGCTCCACATTGATCTGGTACTGGTACTTCCTGTATATAGCTTCACAGTGATCTGGTACTTCCTGTATATAGCTTCACAGTGATCAGGTACTTCCTGTATATAGCTTCACAGTGGTCAGGTACTTCCTGTATATAGCTTCACAGTGATCTGGTACTTCCTGTATATAGCTTCACAGTGATCAGGTACTTCCTGTATATAGCTTCACAGTGATCTGGTACTTCCTGTATATAGCTTCACAGTGATCTGGTACTTCCTGTATATAGCTTCACAGTGATCTGGTACTTCCTGTATATAGCTCCACATTGATCTGGTACTTCCTGTATATAGTTCCACATTAATCTGATACTTCCTGTATATAGCTCCACATTGATCTGGTACTGGTACTTCCTGTATATAGCTTCACAGTGATCTGGTACTTCCTGTATATAGCTCCACATTGATCTGGTACTTCCTGTATATAGCTTCACAGTGATCTGGTACTTCCTGTATATAGCTCCACATTGATCTGGTACTTCCTGTATATAGCTCCACATTGATCTGGTACTTCCTGTATATAGTTCCACATTAATCTGATACTTCCTGTATATAGCTCCACATTGATCTGGTACTGGTACTTCCTGTATATAGCTCCACATTGATCTGGTACTCCCTGTATATAGCTCCATATTGATCTGGTACTGGTACATCCTGTATATAACTCCACATTGATCTGGTACTCCCTGTATATAGCTCCATATTGATCTGGTACTGGTACATCCTGTATATAGCTCCACATTGATCTGGTACTGGTACTCCCTGTATATAGCACCACATTGATCTGGTACTGGTACTCCCTGTATATAGCTCCATATTGATCTGGTACTGATACTCCCTGTATATAGCTCCACATTGATCTGGTACTGGTACTTCCTGTATATAGCTCCACATTGATCTGGTACTCCCTGTATATAGCGCCACATTGATCTGGTACTGGTACTCCCTGTATATAGCTCCACATTGATCTGGTACTGGTACTCCCTGTATATAGCTCCACATTGATCTGGTACTGGTACTCCCTGTATATAGCTCCACATTGATCTGGTACTGGTACTTCCTGTATATAGCTCCACTTTGATCTGGTACTGGTACTCCCTGTATATAGCTCCACATTGATCTGGTACTCCCTGTATATAGCTCCACATTGATATGGTACTGGTACTCCCTGTATATAGCTCCACATTGATCTGGTACTAACTGTATATAGCTCCACATTGATCTGGTACTCCCTGTATATAGCTCCACATTGATCTGGTACTTCCTGTATATAGCTCCACATTGATCTGGTACTGGTACTCCCTGTATATAGCTCCACATTAATTTGGTACTCCCTGTATATAGCTCCACATTGATCTGGTACCTCCTGTATATAGCTCCACATTGATCTGGTACTTCCTGTATATAGCTCCACATTGATCTGGTACTGGTACTTCCTGTATATAGCTCCACATTGATCTGGTACTCCCTGTATATAGCTCCACAGTGATCTGGTACTTCCTGTATGTAGCTCCACATTGATCTGGTACTCCCTGTATATAGCTCCACATTGATCTGGTACTGGTACTCCCTGTATATAGCTCCACATTGATCTGGTACTCCCTGTATATAGCTCCACATTGATCTGGTACCTCCTGTATTTAGCTCCACAGTGATCTGGTACTCCCTGTATATAGCTCCACATTGATCTGATACTTCCTGTATATAGCTCCACATTGATCTGGTACTGGTACTCCCTGTATATAGCTCTACATTGATCTGGTACTGGTACTCCCTGTATATAGCTCCACATTGATCTGGTACCTCCTGTATATAGCTCCACATTGATCTGGTACTGGTACTCCACTGTATATAGCTCCACATTGATCTGGTACTCCCTGTATATAGCTCCACATTGATCTGGTACTGGTACTCCCTGTATATAGCCCCACATTGATCTGGTACTGGTACTCCCTATATGTAGCTCCACATTGATCTGGTACTGGTACTCCCTGTATATAGCTCCATATTGATCTGGTACTGCTACTTCCTGTATATAACTCCACATTGATCTGGTACTGGTACTCCCTGTATATAGCCCCACATTGATCTGGTACTGGTACTCCCTATATGTAGCTCCACATTGATCTGGTACTGGTACTCCCTGTATATAGCTCCATATTTATCTGGTACTGCTACTTCCTGTATATAACTCCACATTGATCTGGTACTCCCTTTATATAGCTCCATATTGATCTGGTACTGGTACATCCTGTATATAGCTCCACATTGATCTGGTACTCCCTGTATATAGCTCCATATTGATCTGGTACTTCCTGTATATAGCTCCACATTGATCTGGTACTGGTACTCCCTGTATATAGCTCCACATTAATTTGGTACTCCCTGTATATAGCTCCACATTGATCTGGTACCTCCTGTATATAGCTCCACATTGATCTGGTACTTCCTGTATATAGCTCCACATTGATCTGGTACTGGTACTCCCTGTATATAGCTCCACATTAATTTGGTACTCCCTGTATATAGCTCCACATTGATCTGGTACCTCCTGTATATAGCTCCACATTGATCTGGTACTTCCTGTATATAGCTCCACATTGATCTGGTACTGGTACTTCCTGTATATAGCTCCACATTGATCTGGTACTCCCTGTATATAGCTCCACAGTGATCTGGTACTTCCTGTATGTAGCTCCACATTGATCTGGTACTCCCTGTATATAGCTCCACATTGATCTGGTACTGGTACTCCCTGTATATAGCTCCACATTGATCTGGTACTCCCTGTATATAGCTCCACATTGATCTGGTACCTCCTGTATTTAGCTCCACAGTGATCTGGTACTCCCTGTATATAGCTCCACATTGATCTGATACTTCCTGTATATAGCTCCACATTGATCTGGTACTGGTACTCCCTGTATATAGCTCTACATTGATCTGGTACTGGTACTCCCTGTATATAGCTCCACATTGATCTGGTACCTCCTGTATATAGCTCCACATTGATCTGGTACTGGTACTCCACTGTATATAGCTCCACATTGATCTGGTACTCCCTGTATATAGCTCCACATTGATCTGGTACTGGTACTCCCTGTATATAGCCCCACATTGATCTGGTACTGGTACTCCCTATATGTAGCTCCACATTGATCTGGTACTGGTACTCCCTGTATATAGCTCCATATTGATCTGGTACTGCTACTTCCTGTATATAACTCCACATTGATCTGGTACTGGTACTCCCTGTATATAGCCCCACATTGATCTGGTACTGGTACTCCCTATATGTAGCTCCACATTGATCTGGTACTGGTACTCCCTGTATATAGCTCCATATTGATCTGGTACTGCTATTTCCTGTATATAACTCCACATTGATCTGGTACTCCCTTTATATAGCTCCATATTGATCTGGTACTGGTACATCCTGTATATAGCTCCACATTGATCTGGTACTCCCTGTATATAGCTCCATATTGATCTGGTACTGGTACATCCTGTATATAGCTCCACATTGATCTGGTACTGGTACTCCCTGTATATAGCTCCACATTGATCTGGTACTGGTACTCCCTGTATATAGCTCCACATTGATCTGGTACTGGTACTACCTGTATATAGCTCCATATTGATCTGGTACTGCTACTCCCTGTATATAACTTCACATTGATCTGGTACTCCCTGTATATAGCTCCACATTGATCTGGTACTGGTACTCCCTGTATATAGCTCCACATTGATCTGGTACTCCCTGTATATAGCTCCACATTGATATGGTACTGCTACTCCCTGTATATAACTTCACATTGATCTGATACTCCCTGTATATAGCTCCACATTGATCTGGTACTGGTACTCCCTGTATATAACTCCACATTGATCTGGTACTGCTACTCCCTGTATATAACTTCACATTGATCTGGTACTCCCTGTATATAGCTCCACATTGATCTGGTACTGGTACTACCTGTATATAGATCCACATTGATCTGGTACTGGTACTTCCTGTATATAGCTCCACTTTGATCTGGTACTGGTACTCCCTGTATATAGCTCCACATTGATCTGGTACTCCCTGTATATAGCTCCACATTGATCTGGTACTCCCTGTATATAGCTCCACATTGATCTGGTACCTCCTGTATATAGCTCCACATTGATCTGGTACTTCCTGTCTATAGCTCCACATTGATCTGGTACTGGTACTTCCTGTATATAGCTCCACATTGATCTGGTACTCCCTGTATATAGCTCCACAGTGATCTGGTACTTCCTGTATGTAGCTCCACAGTGATCTGGTACTTCCTGTATGTAGCTCCACATTGATCTGGTACTCCCTGTATATAGCTCCACATTGATCTGGTACTCCCTGTATATAGCTCCACATTGATCTGGTACTGGTACTCCCTGCATATAGCTCCACATTGATCTGGTACTGGTACTCCCTGTATATAGCTCCACATTGATCTGGTTCTCCCTGTATATAGCTCCACATTGATCTGGTACTGGTACTCCCTGTATATAGCTCCACATTGATCTGGTACTGGTACTTTCTGTATATAACTCCACATTGATCTGGTACTTCCTGTATATAACTCCACATTGATCTGGTACTGGTACTCCCTGTATATAACTCCACATTGATCTGGTACTGGTACTCCCTGTATATAGCTCCACATTGATCTGGTACTCCCTGTATATAGCTCCACATTGATCTGGTACTGGTACTTCCTGTATATAGCTCCACATTGATCTGGTACTCCCTGTATATAGCTCCACATTGATCTGGTACTGGTACTTCCTGTATATAGCTCCACATTGATCTGGTACTTCTTGTATATAAATCCATTCTTGTGAATTTAATTGTATTCCTTGTGTTACTATTTTATTTTCAAAATGATTTTTAAACTCTGCATTTGTAAGCAAGCAAGCATTTCACAATCAAGTCTATACCAGTATACAGCGCATGTGACAAATACAATTTAATTTGGTGTGTGTGTGTGTGTCACTCACCGGTGATAAGGCTGGCCGCAGCAGACTGGAGCAAAGACACAACAATCAGATTCACCATCTGGTCCTTCCTCCTTCTCTTCTTCACCTCTCCCTCCATCAGAGAACTGACCAACTGAAGCCCCGAAGTCAGATATACAGGCTTTAACAACGCACGACAGTACAGGCTACTATCTACTCAAGATAATAGAGACTTACTACAGAGAGACTCTCCCTACACACACTGAACCACTAGTAGAAAGAGAGAGTGTATGTGGATGTAATCTTTTAAGAGCAGTTTTAATGATGATGATGAGGAGGAGGGGGACGTTAGTTATTGATCTTGAAAGTCGGGGGAGGAGAAGGAGTGATCTAATCAGCAAAGTGCTACTGGTTCTAAACGCTGACTAGACTACAGGCACACTACAGACAGACACTACTGACAGACTACAGACAGTAGCGTAACTGGTATCGTCTGTCAGCAGACTGGGATGACTCGACCACTAACGAGGAGATTTTTTTGTCACTGATCATTTGGACCAAACGAGCATCGGATGTAATATGCTGGTAAAGTTATGACATTATTAGCACTGAACATGTAAACAATTGTCACGTTCTGACCTTTATTTCCTTTGTTTTGTCATTATTTAGTATGGTCAGGGCGTGAGTTGGGTGGGCAATCTGTTTGTTTTTCTATGATTTGGGTATTTCTATGTTTCGGCCTAGTATGGTTCTCAATCAGAGGCAGGTGTCATTAGTGGTCTCTGATTGAGAATCATACTTAGGTAGCCTGGGTTTCACTGTGTGTTTGTGGGTGATTGTTCCTGTCTCTGTGTTTGCACCAGATAGGACTGTTTTGGTTTTCCACGTTTGTGGTTTTGTATTATGTTCATGTTTAGTTGTTTTATTAAAAAACATGAATAGAAACCACGCTGCATTTTGGTCCGCCTCTCCTTCAAGTCAAGAAGACCATTACAACAATTAAGCTATTGGTTACAAACATTCAGTTGGAACGTTAATGATACTTATGTGATAATACCCGAGAATCCGGTGTTTGGAGGATATGTTGAAACGCCACCCAGTCGTTCGTTCTAAATGTTCTATTGCCATACTGGCTGGCAACATTCTTATCCCTTGCTTGCTATTTTTTTATTTTATTTTACCTTTATTTAACCAGGCAAGTCAGTTAAGAACAAATTCTTATTTTCAATGACGGCCTAGGAACAGTGGGTTAACTGCCTGATCAGGGGCAGAAAGACAGATTTGTACCTTGTCAGCTCGGGATTCGAACTTGCAACCTTTCGGTTACTAGTCCAATGCTCTAACCACTAGGCTACCCTGCCGTCCCTTGCTTGCTAGCTAGCCAACTACGGCTAACTTACAGTCAGGTCAAACAGTGCAGACAGAATAACAACAGTAGCTGCATTTGTTTAAGCTGTTTTCTAGTGACATTTATTTGGATACATCCATAACAATGAGCTAATGAGGCACGATTTCGCCCAGCGTAGAAAATGTTCTCTCTCATCAGGACACTGTTGTTCAGAGGAGCTAGCCAACAACACAGCTAACACAATCACTTCAAACTGAAGCTGGAAAGACTGAAAACTAGCTGCACTTCTTTTCATTTGACCTTTTCTCAATGTACATTTCTTTGTCTATATCCATAAACATAATGCCAGCTAATTAATGATTTCAACTGGCTGAGATAGGCTGCCTGCCTGTCTCTCGTGTCCCCACTCTCGACACGTGCATTACTATGGGACAGGTGAAGATTGAATTTCAATGAAACAATGTTAGAGGGACAGACAACAAGGTTTATACAAATCTCCGCTGTTGAATGTTAGTCAAAAAGACATTTGAGATAATGTCTAGATGCTTTATATACTGAAGATCAAGTGTATACATTGCCTGGCTGGGCTGATGAGACAGTGGATTGCACAGTCAAATGGAACAGAGTAAATAGGCATTTTAACGTCATAGATTTAGCCGGTGGTAACTTGGGGTTTAGACACAGGCTGGAATGAACTTTTAACCAATCAGCATTAGACCCACTCGTTGTATAAATAGAAATAAACTTTAACCGATATCTTTGTGTTAGAGACCTCAGAAAGCTCAGACTTAAACTCACATTCACCAGCTCTACAAGCGCTATAGTGTCAAAATAGGTTAGTTGATCACCAAATATCGAGTTTTGCTGAGCAACTATTTACATTAACTTACGGTCAAAAAATCTAAATGTACAAGCAACCGAAAAAAAATCCTATTTGCCAAATCAATCATTAATCAATCAGCCACGCACAGGAAGTCCACAACAGCTCAATACGCTGGGAGGTGCCACGCACAGGAAGTCCACAACAGCTCAATACGCTGGGAGGTGCCACGCACAGGAAGTCCACAACAGCTCAATACGCTGGGAGGTGCCACGCACAGGAAGTCCACAACAGCTCAATACGCTGGGAGGTGCCACGCACAGGAAGTCCCCAACAGCTCAATACGCTGGGAGGTGCCAAGCACAGGAAGTCCCCAACAGCTCAATACGATGTTAGGTGCCAAGCACAGGAAGTCCCCAACAGCTCAATACGCTGGGAGGTGCCAAGCACAGGAAGTCCCCAACAGCTCAATACGATGTTAGGTGCCACGGGTTGGAAGTCTACAAAAGCTCCAACCTAAGTGTATGTAAACTTTTGACATCAACTGTACACGCACGCACACACACACATTTACCCCCAAAATATATTGGGGATGATGCAGACAACTATATTGATGGAAGCTACAATCTACCCCCCCACCCAAAAGAACACAGTTTAGGGAAAGGCCTTTCTGTGCTTCCAACTTTGTGGCAACAGTTTGGCTTAGGCCCTTTCCTGTTTCATCGTGACAATGCATGACAAAACAAGTTTTTGCAGCAATGATCCAACATCTAGTGGAAAGCCTTCCCAGAAGAGTCGAGGCTGTTATAGCAGCAATGTTCCAACATCTAGTGGAAAGCCTTCCCAGAAGAGAGGAGGCTGTTATAGCAGCAATGTTCCAACATCTAGTGGAAAGCCTTCCCAGAAGAGAGGGGGCTGTTATAGCAGCAATGTTCCTTCATCTAGTGGAAAGCCTTCCCAGAAGAGTGGAGGCTGTTATAGCAGCAATTTATTTTTTATTTTTTTTATTTCACCTTTATTTAACCAGGTAGGCTAGTTGAGAACAGGTTCTCATTTGCAACTGCGACCTGGCCAAGATAAAGCATAGCAGTGTGAATAGACAACACAGAGTTACACATGGAGTAAACAATTAACAAGTCAATAACACAGAGAAAAAAAGGGGAGTCTATATACAATGTGTGCAAAAGGCATGAGGAGGTAGGCGAATAATTACAATATTGCAGATTAACACTGGAGTGATAAATGATCAGATGATCATGTACAGGTAGAGATATTGGTGTGCAAAAGAGCAGAAAAGTAAATAAATAAAAACTGTGGGGATGAGGTAGGTGAAAATGGGTGTGCTATTTACCAATAGATTATGTACAGCTGCAGCGATCGGTTAGCTGCTCAGCTAGCTGATGTTTGAAGTTGGTGAGGGAGATAAAAGTCTCCAACTTCAGCGATTTTTGCAATTCGTTCCAGTCACAGGCAGCAGAGTACTGGAACGAAAGGCGGTCGAATGAGGTGTTGGCTTTAGGGATGATCAATGAGATACACCTGCTGGAGCGCGTGCTACAGATGGGTGTTGCCATCATGACCAGTGAGCTGAGATAAGGCGGAGCTTTGCCTAGCATGGCCTTGTAGATGACCTGAAGCCAGTGGGTCTGGCTTTAGGGTCTACATAAAGCTGTCCCGAGAGAGGAGCTTATGGCTGACTTGACTAAATAAATATGGCTTCTAATGACTCCTTGTTGATTTGTGTAACTGGATAAGAACCGCATTCTCCTTCAATAAAAATGAACGTCGACGTGAGTTTAGACTTTTGAACCAAACACAAACATCATTACATTTGATGTTCAGTAAATTCACAATGTTTGTTCTTATACCATTAACACTTAGCTCTAAGTATAAGCAAGTGCATGAAAAATTAGCTGCGACGAGGTCGGCTTATTGGTCCAGTAATATCTAAATGGACAGCGACACAAATTCAGCTAGGTGTTAGATCAGATACATTCAGCTAGGTGTTAGATCAGATACATTCAGCTAGGTGTTAGATCAGATACATTCAGCTAGGTGTTAGATCAGATACATTCAGCTAGGTGTTAGATCAGATACATTCAGCTAGGTGTTAGATCAGATACATTCAGCTAGGTGTTAGATCAGATACATTCAGCTAGGTGTATCAAACATATTGTTCATTTATGTTACACTTCATAGACAATGCTTTAGTAACAGTGGCAACCACCCATTCATGCCATGTATTGAATTGCCAGACAGACAGACAGACAGACAGACAGACAGACAGACAGACAGACAGACAGACAGACAGACAGACAGACAGACAGACAGACAGACAGACAGACAGACAGACAGACAGACAGACAGACAGACAGACAGACAGACAGACAGACAGAAAACGAGTCGGTTTAAGCTACAGATGTGTTTTTTCATGGGCTGCATCTCAATCCACCACATCCGTCTACGTCGGACTTCTGCATCTGCAGTGAAAGGTGAGAGTTAGAGGGGTGGTTGTCAGAGTTAGAGGGGTGGTTGTCAGAGTTAGAGGGGTGGTTGTCAGAGTTAGAGGGGTGGTTGTCAGAGTTAGAGGGGTGGTTGTCAGAGTTAGAGGGGTGGTTGTCAGAGTTAGAGGGGTGGTTGTCAGAGTTAGAGGGGTGGTTGTCAGAGTTAGAGGGGTGGTTGTCAGAGTTAGAGGGGTGGTTGTCAGAGTTAGAGGGGTGGTTGTCAGAGTTAGAGGGGTGGTTGTCAGAGTTAGAGGGGTGGTTGTCAGAGTTAGAGGGGTGGTTGTCAGAGTTAGAGGGTGGTTGTCAGAGTTAGAGGGGTGGTTGTCAGAGTTAGAGGGGTGGTTGTCAGAGTTAGAGGGGTGGTTGTCAGAGTTAGAGGGGTGGTTGTCAGAGTTAGAGGGGTGGTTGTCAGAGTTAGAGGGGTGGTTGTCAGAGTTAGAGGGGTGGTTGTCAGACCATGAGATCAGTATTCATCAGTATTAATCAGTATTCTCATGTATTCTCTGTAGTGTCCAAACTTTTCAGATCCCGCTCTTTTAAATAACAGACCTCCCGCTCTTTTAAATAACAGACCTCCCTCTCTTTTAAATAACAGACCTCCCTCTCTTTTAAATAACAGACCTCCCTCTCTTTTAAATAACAGACCTCCCTCTCTTTTAAATAACAGACATCCCTCTCTTTTCAATAACAGACATCCCGCTCTTTTAAATAACAGACCTCCCTCTCTTTTAAATAACAGACCTCCCTCTCTTTTAAATAACAGACCTCCCGCTCTTTTAAATAACAGACATCCCTCTCTTTTCAATAACAGACATCCCTCTCTTTTAAATAACAGACCTCCCTCTCTTTTAAATAACAGACCTCCCTCTCTTTTAAATAACAGACCTCCCTCTCTTTTAAATAACAGACATCCCTCTCTTTTCAATAACAGACATCCCGCTCTTTTAAATAACAGACCTCCCTCTCTTTTAAATAACAGACCTCCCGCTCTTTTAAATAACAGACCTCCCTCTCTTTTAAATAACAGACCTCCCTCTCTTTTAAATAACAGACCTCCCTCTCTTTTAAATAACAGACCTCCCTCTCTTTTAAATAACAGACCTCCCTCTCTTTTCAATAACAGACCTCCCTCTCTTTTAAATAACAGACATCCCTCTCTTTTCAATAACAGACCTCCCTCTCTTTTCAATAACAGACCTCCCTCTCTTTTAAATAACAGACCTCCCTCTCTTTTAAATAACAGACCTCCCTCTCTTTTAAATAACAGACCTCCCGCTCTTTTCAATAACAGACATCCCTCTCTTTTCAATAACATACCTCCCTCTCTTTTAAATAACAGACCTCCCTCTCTTTTAAATAACAGACCTCACTCTCTTTTAAATAACAGACCTCCCGCTCTTTTCAATAACAGACCTCCCTCTCTTTTAAATAACAGACATCCCTCTCTTTTAAATAACAGACCTCCCTCTCTTTTAAATAACAGACCTCCCTCTCTTTTAAATAACAGACCTCCCTCTCTTTTAAATAACAGACCTCCCTCTCTTTTAAATAACAGACATCCCTCTCTTTTCAATAACAGACATCCCGCTCTTTTAAATAACAGACCTCCCTCTCTTTTAAATAACAGACCTCCCGCTCTTTTAAATAACAGACCTCCCTCTCTTTTAAATAACAGACCTCCCTCTCTTTTAAATAACAGACCTCCCTCTCTTTTAAATAACAGACCTCCCTCTCTTTTAAATAACAGACCTCCCTCTCTTTTAAATAACAGACCTCCCTCTCTTTTAAATAACAGACCTCCCTCTCTTTTAAATAACAGACATCCCTCTCTTTTCAATAACAGACATCCCTCTCTTTTCAATAACAGACCTCCCTCCCTTTTCAATAACAGACCTCCCTCTCTTTTAAATAACAGACATCCCTCTCTTTTAAATAACAGACCTCCCTCTCTTTTAAATAACAGACCTCCCTCTCTTTTAAATAACAGACCTCCCTCTCTTTTAAATAACAGACCTCCCTCTCTTTTAAATAACAGACCTCCCTCTCTTTTCAATAACAGACCTCCCTCTCTTTTAAATAACAGACATCCCTCTCTTTTCAATAACAGACCTCCCTCTCTTTTAAATAACAGACCTCCCTCTCTTTTAAATAACAGACCTCCCTCTCTTTTAAATAACAGACCTCCCGCTCTTTTCAATAACAGACATCCCTCTCTTTTCAATAACAGACATCCCTCTCTTTTAAATAACAGACCTCCCTCTCTTTTAAATAACAGACCTCCCTCTCTTTTAAATAACAGACCTCCCTCTCTTTTAAATAACAGACATCCCTCTCTTTTCAATAACAGACATCCCGCTCTTTTAAATAACAGACCTCCCTCTCTTTTAAATAACAGACCTCCCGCTCTTTTAAATAACAGACCTCCCTCTCTTTTAAATAACAGACCTCCCTCTCTTTTAAATAACAGACCTCCCTCTCTTTTAAATAACAGACCTCCCTCTCTTTTAAATAACAGACCTCCCTCTCTTTTAAATAACAGACCTCCCTCTCTTTTAAATAACAGACCTCCCTCTCTTTTAAATAACAGACCTCCCTCTCTTTTAAATAACAGACATCCCTCTCTTTTCAATAACAGACATCCCTCTCTTTTCAATAACAGACCTCCCTCCCTTTTCAATAACAGACCTCCCTCTCTTTTAAATAACAGACATCCCTCTCTTTTAAATAACAGACCTCCCTCTCTTTTAAATAACAGACCTCCCTCTCTTTTAAATAACAGACCTCCCTCTCTTTTAAATAACAGACCTCCCTCTCTTTTAAATAACAGACCTCCCTCTCTTTTAAATAACAGACCTCCCTCTCTTTTAAATAACAGACATCCCTCTCTTTTCAATAACAGACCTCCCTCTCTTTTCAATAACAGACCTCCCTCTCTTTTCAATAACAGACCTCCCTCCCTTTTCAATAACAGACCTCCCTCTCTTTTCAATAACAGACCTCCCTCTCTTTTAAATAACAGACATCCCTCTCTTTTCAATAACAGACATCCCTCTCTTTTAAAGATAACATCCTTCATACAAAAAAGGACAATATTTCCACCCAGTTCATCAAAGACAGACTTTATAAAAACAGGAAGTCACTGTAACTAAAACTCCTGCAGACATGGATCCGCCTGGTTCTGTTCTGACGCCGAGGTCTGTGTGTTACTGAAGCCTTCGGACCTCCTCCACGTCTGTGTCCAGGTGCCCCGGGGGGTTAAGAGCCAGCCTGTCACACACACACACACACACACAGTGATTTACTCTGCAGCCTCTCACTCCTGTCCCTCTGCCTAGGCTTGTAGGGGAGTGAGACTGTTTCCCTCTGTCACACACACACACACACACACACACACACACACACACACACACACACACACAGATTTACTCTGCAGCTTCAGCAGAACACAGACACCACACACACAGTGTCACGTACCTCTCACTCCTGTCCCTCTGCCTAGGCTTGTAGGGGAGTGAGACTGTTTCCCTCTGTCACATACACAGACACACACACATACATACAGAGACATATATACGTGCACGCACAGACACACACAAAGACAAATACACAGAGGTTTATGTTATTCTGTCTGGAGCCCTGAAGCCTTGCATAAGCTTTGCACCCAGCAGGCAAACAGGGTCATGTGACCTGAACATTCAGTGATCACATGTGCTGTACATTGTGGTAGTGTGTTTGTGTGTGTGTGTACTTTAGTGCTATTCTTGTGAGGACCAAAAATCCTCACAAGAATAGTAAACCGGGAAAAAATATATATATTTTAGGTTTAGGGGGTTAGGGTTAGAATTAGGGTTAGGTTTAAGGTTAGGTTTAGGGGGTTAGGGTTAGGTTTAAGGTTAGGTTTAGGGCGTTAGGGTTAGAATTAGGGTTAGGTTTAAGGTTAGGTTTAGGGGGTTAGGGTTAGAAATAGGGTTAGGTTTAAGGGGTTAGGGTTAGAATTAGGGTTAGGTTTAAAGTTAGGTTTAGGGGGTTAGGGTTAGAATTAGGGTTAGGTTTAAAGTTAGGTTTAAGGGGTTAGGGTTAGAATTAGGGTTAGGTTTAAGGTTAGGTTTAGGGGGTTAGGGTTAGAATTAGGGTTAGAATTAGGGTTAGGTTTAAAGTTAGGTTTAAGGGGTTAGGGTTAGAATTAGGGTTAGGTTTAAAGTTAGGTTTAGGGAATCAATTGATGGTCCCCAAAAAGTCCTCACAAGTATAGTAACACTGTGTTTCACCTGAATCCTCTTCTGTCTCTGTTGATGTAGCATGTTGATGATGTCCTCTCTCCGTCTGGCCTAGAACACACACACCTCAGGGGTAAAAAGGTTGATGTAGCATGTTGATGATGTCCTCTCTCCGTCTGGCCTAGAACACACACACCTCAGGGGTAAAAAGGTTGATGTAGCATGTTGATGATGTCCTCTCTCCGTCTGGCCTAGAACACACACACCTCAGGGGTAAAAAGGTTGATGTAGCATGTTGATGATGTCCTCTCTCCGTCTGGCCTAGAACACACACACCTCAGGGGTAAAAAGGTTGATGTAGCATGTTGATGATGTCCTCTCTCCGTCTGGCCTAGAACACACACACCTCAGGGGTAAAAAGGTTGATGTAGCATGTTGATGATGTCCTCTCTCCGTCTGGCCTAGAACACACACACCTCAGGGGTAAAAAGGTTGATGTAGCATGTTGATGATGTCCTCTCTCCGTCTGGCCTAGAACACACACACCTCAGGGTAAAAAGGTTGATGTAGCATGTTGATGATGTCCTCTCTCCGTCTGGCCTAGAACACACACACCTCAGGGGTAAAAAGGTTGATGTAGCATGTTGATGATGTCCTCTCTCCGTCTGGCCTAGAACACACACACCTCAGGGGTAAAAAGGTTGATGTAGCATGTTGATGATGTCCTCTCTCCGTCTGGCCTAGAACACACACACCTCAGGGGTAAAAGGTTGATGTAGCATGTTGATGATGTCCTCTCTCCGTCTGGCCTAGAACACACACACCTCAGGGGTAAAAGGTTGATGTAGCATGTTGATGATGTCCTCTCTCCGTCTGGCCTAGAACACACACACCTCAGGGGTAAAAAGGTTGATGTAGCATGTTGATGATGTCCTCTCTCCGTCTGGCCTAGAACACACACACCTCAGGGGTAAAAAGGTTGATGTAGCATGTTGATGATGTCCTCTCTCCGTCTGGCCTAGAACACACACACCTCAGGGGTAAAAAGGTTGATGTAGCATGTTGATGATGTCCTCTCTCCGTCTGGCCTAGAACACACACACCTCAGGGGTAAAAAGGTTGATGTAGCATGTTGATGATGTCCTCTCTCCGTCTGGCCTAGAACACACACACCTCAGGGGTAAAAAGGTTGATGTAGCATGTTGATGATGTCCTCTCTCCGTCTGGCCTAGAACACACACACCTCAGGGGTAAAAAGGTTGATGTAGCATGTTGATGATGTCCTCTCTCCGTCTGGCCTAGAACACACACACCTCAGGGGTAAAAAGGTTGATGTAGCATGTTGATGATGTCCTCTCTCCGTCTGGCCTAGAACACACACACCTCAGGGGTAAAAAGGTTGATGTAGCATGTTGATGATGTCCTCTCTCCGTCTGGCCTAGAACACACACACCAGGGGTCAGGGATGTAAAAACCTCAGGTTGATGTAGCATGTTGATGATGTCCTCTCTCCGTCTGGCCTAGAACACACACACCTCAGGGGTAAAAAGGTTGATGTAGCATGTTGATGATGTCCTCTCTCCGTCTGGCCTAGAACACACACACCTCAGGGGTAAAAAGGTTGATGTAGCATGTTGATGATGTCCTCTCTCCGTCTGGCCTAGAACACACACACCTCAGGGGTAAAAAGGTTGATGTAGCATGTTGATGATGTCCTCTCTCCGTCTGGCCTAGAACACACACACCTCAGGGGTAAAAAGGTTGATGTAGCATGTTGATGATGTCCTCTCTCCGTCTGGCCTAGAACACACACACCTCAGGGGTAAAAAGGTTGATGTAGCATGTTGATGATGTCCTCTCTCCGTCTGGCCTAGAACACACACACCTCAGGGGTAAAAAGGTTGATGTAGCATGTTGATGATGTCCTCTCTCCGTCTGGCCTAGAACACACACACCTCAGGGGTAAAAAGGTTGATGTAGCATGTTGATGATGTCCTCTCTCCGTGTTGATGATGTCCTCTCTCCGTCTGGCCTAGAACACACACACCTCAGGGGTAAAAAGGTTGATGTAGCATGTTGATGATGTCCTCTCTCCGTCTGGCCTAGAACACACACACCTCAGGGGTAAAAAGGTTGATGTAGCATGTTGATGATGTCCTCTCTCCGTCTGGCCTAGAACACACACACCTCAGGGGTAAAAAGGTTGATGTAGCATGTTGATGATGTCCTCTCTCCGTCTGGCCTAGAACACACACACCTCAGGGGTAAAAAGGTTGATGTAGCATGTTGATGATGTCCTCTCTCCGTCTGGCCTAGAACACACACACCTCAGGGGTAAAAAGGTTGATGTAGCATGTTGATGATGTCCTCTCTCCGTCTGGCCTAGAACACACACACCTCAGGGGTAAAAAGGTTGATGTAGCATGTTGATGATGTCCTCTCTCCGTCTGGCCTAGAACACACCTCAGGGGTAAAAAGGTTGATGTAGCATGTTGATGATGTCCTCTCTCCGTCTGGCCTAGAACACACACACCTCAGGGGTAAAAAGGTTGATGTAGCATGTTGATGATGTCCTCTCTCCGTCTGGCCTAGAACACACCTCAGGGGTAAAAAGGTTGATGTAGCATGTTGATGATGTCCTCTCTCCGTCTGGCCTAGAACACACACACCTCAGGGGTAAAAAGGTTGATGTAGCATGTTGATGATGTCCTCTCTCCGTCTGGCCTAGAACACACACACCTCAGGGGTAAAAAGGTTGATGTAGCATGTTGATGATGTCCTCTCTCCGTCTGGCCTAGAACACACACACCTCAGGGGTAAAAAGGTTGATGTAGCATGTTGATGATGTCCTCTCTCCGTCTGGCCTAGAACACACCTCAGGGGTAAAAAGGTTGATGTAGCATGTTGATGATGTCCTCTCTCCGTCTGGCCTAGAACACACACACCTCAGGGATAAAAAGGTTGATGTAGCATGTTGATGATGTCCTCTCTCCGTCTGGCCTAGAACACACACACCTCAGGGGTAAAAAGGTTGATGTAGCATGTTGATGATGTCCTCTCTCCGTCTGGCCTAGAACACACACACCTCAGGGGTAAAAAGGTTGATGTAGCATGTTGATGATGTCCTCTCTCCGTCTGGCCTAGAACACACACACCTCAGGGGTAAAAAGGTTGATGTAGCATGTTGATGATGTCCTCTCTCCGTCTGGCCTAGAACACACCTCAGGGGTAAAAAGGTTGATGTAGCATGTTGATGATGTCCTCTCTCCGTCTGGCCTAGAACACACCTCAGGGGTAAAAAGGTTGATGTAGCATGTTGATGTCCTCTCTCCGTCTGGCCTAGAACACACCTCAGGGGTAAAAAGGTTGATGTAGCATGTTGATGTCCTCTCTCCGTCTGGCCTAGAACACACCTCAGGGGTAAAAAGGTTGATGTAGCATGTTGATGATGTCCTCTCTCCGTCTGGCCTAGAACACACCTCAGGGTTAAAAAGGTTGATGTAGCATGTTGATGATGTCCTCTCTCCGTCTGGCCTAGAACACACCTCAGGGGTAAAAAGGTTGATGTAGCATGTTGATGATGTCCTCTCTCCGTCTGGCCTAGAACACACCTCAGGGGTAAAAAGGTTGATGTAGCATGTTGATGATGTCCTCTCTCCGTCTGGCCTAGAACACACACACCTCAGGGGTAAAAAGGTTGATGTAGCATGTTGATGATGTCCTCTCTCCGTCTGGCCTAGAACACACCTCAGGGGTAAAAAGGTTGATGTAGCATGTTGATGATGTCCTCTCTCCGTCTGGCCTAGAACACACCTCAGGGGTAAAAAGGTTGATGTAGCATGTTGATGATGTCCTCTCTCCGTCTGGCCTAGAACACACCTCAGGGGTAAAAAGGTTGATGTAGCATGTTGATGATGTCCTCTCTCCGTCTGGCCTAGAACACACACACACCTCAGGGATAAAAAGGTTGATGTAGCATGTTGATGATGTCCTCTCTCCGTCTGGCCTAGAACACACACACCTCAGGGGTAAAAAGGTTGATGTAGCATGTTGATGATGTCCTCTCTCCGTCTGGCCTAGAACACACACACCTCAGGGGTAAAAAGGTTGATGTAGCATGTTGATGATGTCCTCTCTCCGTCTGGCCTAGAACACACCTCAGGGGTAAAAAGGTTGATGTAGCATGTTGATGATGTCCTCTCTCCGTCTGGCCTAGAACACACCTCAGGGGTAAAAAGGTTGATGTAGCATGTTGATGATGTCCTCTCTCCGTCTGGCCTAGAACACACCTCAGGGGTAAAAAGGTTGATGTAGCATGTTGATGTCCTCTCTCCGTCTGGCCTAGAACACACCTCAGGGGTAAAAAGGTTGATGTAGCATGTTGATGTCCTCTCTCCGTCTGGCCTAGAACACACCTCAGGGGTAAAAAGGTTGATGTAGCATGTTGATGATGTCCTCTCTCCGTCTGGCCTAGAACACACCTCAGGGTTAAAAAGGTTGATGTAGCATGTTGATGATGTCCTCTCTCCGTCTGGCCTAGAACACACCTCAGGGGTAAAAAAAGGTTGATGTAGCATGTTGATGATGTCCTCTCTCCGTCTGGCCTAGAACACACCTCAGGGGTAAAAAGGTTGATGTAGCATGTTGATGATGTCCTCTCTCCGTCTGGCCTAGAACACACACACCTCAGGGGTAAAAAGGTTGATGTAGCATGTTGATGATGTCCTCTCTCCGTCTGGCCTAGAACACACCTCAGGGGTAAAAAGGTTGATGTAGCATGTTGATGATGTCCTCTCTCCGTCTGGCCTAGAACACACCTCAGGGGTAAAAAGGTTGATGTAGCATGTTGATGATGTCCTCTCTCCGTCTGGCCTAGAACACACACACACCTCAGGGATAAAAAGGTTGATGTAGCATGTTGATGATGTCCTCTCTCCGTCTGGCCTAGACACACACACCTCAGGGGTAAAAAGGTTGATGTAGCATGTTGATGATGTCCTCTCTCCGTCTGGCCTAGAACACACACACCTCAGGGGTAAAAAGGTTGATGTAGCATGTTGATGTCCTCTCTCCGTCTGGCCTAGAACACACACACCTCAGGGGTAAAAAGGTGGATGTAGCATGTTGATGATGTCCTCTCTCCGTCTGGCCTAGAACACACCTCAGGGGTAAAAAGGTTGATGTAGCATGTTGATGATGTCCTCTCTCCGTCTGGCCTAGAACACACCTCAGGGGTAAAAAGGTTGATGTAGCATGTTGATGTCCTCTCTCCGTCTGGCCTAGAACACACCTCAGGGGTAAAAAGGTTGATGTAGCATGTTGATGATGTCCTCTCTCCGTCTGGCCTAGAACACACCTCAGGGGTAAAAAGGTTGATGTAGCATGTTGATGATGTCCTCTCTCCGTCTGGCCTAGAACACACACACCTCAGGGGTAAAAAGGTTGATGTAGCATGTTGATGATGTCCTCTCTCCGTCTGGCCTAGAACACACCTCAGGGGTAAAAAGGTTGATGTAGCATGTTGATGATGTCCTCTCTCCGTCTGGCCTAGAACACACCTCAGGGGTAAAAAGGTTGATGTAGCATGTTGATGATGTCCTCTCTCCGTCTGGCCTAGAACACACACACCTCAGGGGTAAAAAGGTTGATGTAGCATGTTGATGATGTCCTCTCTCCGTCTGGCCTAGAACACACACACCTCAGGGGTAAAAAGGCTGATGTAGCATGTTGATGATGTCCTCTCTCCGTCTGGCCTAGAACACACCTCAGGGGTAAAAAAGCTGATGTAGCATGTTGATGATGTCCTCTCTCCGTCTGGCCTAGAACACACCTCAGGGGTAAAAAGGTTGATGTAGCATGTTGATGATGTCCTCTCTCAGTCTGGCCTAGAACACACCTCAGGGGTAAAAAGGTTGATGTAGCATGTTGATGATGTCCTCTCTCAGTCTGGCCTAGAACACACCTCAGGGGTAAAAAGGTTGATGTAGCATGTTGATGATGTCCTCTCTCCGTCTGGCCTAGAACACACACACCTCAGGGGTAAAAAGGTTGATGTAGCATGTTGATCATGTCCTCTCTCCGTCTGGCCTAGAACACACCTCAGGGGTAAAAAGGCTGATGTAGCATGTTGATGATGTCCTCTCTCCATCTGGCCTAGAACACACCTCAGGGGTAAAAAGGTTGATGTAGCATGTTGATGATGTCCTCTCTCCGTCTGGCCTAGAACACACCTCAGGGGTAAAAAGGTTGATGTAGCATGTTGATGTCCTCTCCGTCTGGCCTAGAACACACCTCAGGGGTAAAAAGGCTGATGTAGCATGTTGATGATGTCCTCTCTCCGTCTGGCCTAGAACACACCTCAGGGGTAAAAAGGTTGATGTAGCATGTTGATGATGTCCTGATGTCTCTCCGTCTGGCCTAGAACACACCTCAGGGGTAAAAAAGGTTGATGTAGCATGTTGATGATGTCCTCTCTCCGTCTGGCCTAGAACACACCTCAGGGGTAAAAAGGTTGATGTAGCATGTTGATGATGTCCTCTCTCCGTCTGGCCTAGAACACACCCTCAGGGGTAAAAAGGTTGATGTAGCATGTTGATGATGTCCTCTCTCCGTCTGGCCTAGAACACACCTCAGGGGTAAAAAGGTTGATGTAGCATGTTGATGATGTCCTCTCTCCGTCTGGCCTAGAACACACCTCAGGGGTAAAAAGGTTGATGTAGCATGTTGATGATGTCCTCTCTCCGTCTGACCTAGAACACACCTCAGGGATAAAAAGGTTGATGTAGCATGTTGATGATGTCCTCTCTCCGTCTGGCCTAGAACACACACACCTCAGGGGTAAAAAGGTTGATGTAGCATGTTGATGATGTCCTCTCTCCGTCTGGCCTAGAACACACACACCTCAGGGGTAAAAAGGTTGATGTAGCATGTTGATGATGTCCTCTCTCCGTCTGGCCTAGAACACACACACCTCAGGGGTAAAAAGGTTGATGTAGCATGTTGATGATGTCCTCTCTCCGTCTGGCCTAGAACACACACACCTCAGGGGTAAAAAGGTTGATGTAGCATGTTGATGATGTCCTCTCTCCGTCTGGCCTAGAACACACACACCTCAGGGGTAAAAAGGTTGATGTAGCATGTTGATGATGTCCTCTCTCAGTCTGGCCTAGAACACACACACCTCAGGGGTAAAAAGGTTGATGTAGCATGTTGATGATGTCCTCTCTCCGTCTGGCCTAGAACACACCTCAGGGGTAAAAAGGTTGATGTAGCATGTTGATGATGTCCTCTCTCCGTCTGGCCTAGAACACACACACCTCAGGGGTAAAAAGGTTGATGTAGCATGTTGATGATGTCCTCTCTCCGTCTGGCCTAGAACACACACACCTCAGGGGTAAAAAGGTTGATGTAGCATGTTGATGATGTCCTCTCTCCGTCTGGCCTAGAACACACCTCAGGGGTAAAAAGGTTGATGTAGCATGTTGATGATGTCCTCTCTCCGTCTGGCCTAGAACACACACACCTCAGGGGTAAAAAGGTTGATGTAGCATGTTGATGATGTCCTCTCTCAGTCTGGCCTAGAACACACCTCAGGGGTAAAAAGGTTGATGTAGCATGTTGATGATGTCCTCTCTCAGTCTGGCCTAGAACACACACACCTCAGGGGTAAAAAGGTTGATGTAGCATGTTGATGATGTCCTCTCTCCGTCTGGCCTAGAACACACCTCAGGGGTAAAAAGGTTGATGTAGCATGTTGATGATGTCCTCTCTCCGTCTGGCCTAGAACACACCTCAGGGGTAAAAAGGTTGATGTAGCATGTTGATGATGTCCTCTCTCCGTCTGGCCTAGAACACACACACCTCAGGGGTAAAAAGGTTGATGTAGCATGTTGATGATGTCCTCTCTCCATCTGGCCTAGAACACACACACCTCAGGGGTAAAAAGGTTGATGTAGCATGTTGATGATGTCCTCTCTCCGTCTGGCCTAGAACACACACACCTCAGGGGTAAAAAGGTTGATGTAGCATGTTGATGATGTCCTCTCTCCGTCTGGCCTAGAACACACACACCTCAGGGGTAAAAAGGTTGATGTAGCATGTTGATGATGTCCTCTCTCCGTCTGGCCTAGAACACACCTCAGGGGTAAAAAGGTTGATGTAGCATGTTGATGATGTCCTCTCTCCGTCTGGCCTAGAACACACCTCAGGGGTAAAAAGGTTGATGTAGCATGTTGATGATGTCCTCTCTCCGTCTGGCCTAGAACACACCTCAGGGGTAAAAAGGTTGATGTAGCATGTTGATGATGTCCTCTCTCCGTCTGGCCTAGAACACACACACCTCAGGGGTAAAAAGGTTGATGTAGCATGGTGATGATGTCCTCTCTCCGTCTGGCCTAGAACACACACACCTCAGTGGTAAAAAGGTTGATGTAGCATGTTGATGATGTCCTCTCTCCGTCTGGCCTAGAACACACACACCTCAGGGGTAAAAAGGTTGATGTAGCATGTTGATGATGTCCTCTCTCCGTCTGGCCTAGAACACACCTCAGGGGTAAAAAGGTTGATGTAGCATGTTGATGATGTCCTCTCTCCGTCTGGCCTAGAACACACACACCTCAGGGGTAAAAAGGTTGATGTAGCATGTTGATGATGTCCTCTCTCCGTCTGGCCTAGAACACACACACCTCAGGGGTAAAAAGGTTGATGTAGCATGTTGATGATGTCCTCTCTCCGTCTGGCCTAGAACACACCTCAGGGGTAAAAAGGTTGATGTAGCATGTTGATGATGTCCTCTCTCCGTCTGGCCTAGAACACACACACCTCAGGGGTAAAAAGGTTGATGTAGCATGTTGATGATGTCCTCTCTCCGTCTGGCCTAGAACACACACACCTCAGGGGTAAAAAGGTTGATGTAGCATGTTGATGATGTCCTCTCTCCGTCTGGCCTAGAACACACACACCTCAGGGGTAAAAAGGTTGATGTAGCATGTTGATGATGTCCTCTCTCCGTCTGGCCTAGAACACACACACCTCAGGGGTAAAAAGGTTGATGTAGCATGTTGATGATGTCCTCTCTCCGTCTGGCCTAGAACACACACACCTCAGGGGTAAAAAGGTTGATGTAGCATGTTGATGATGTCCTCTCTCCGTCTGGCCTAGAACACACCTCAGGGGTAAAAAGGTTGATGTAGCATGTTGATGATGTCCTCTCTCCGTCTGGCCTAGAACACACCTCAGGGGTAAAAAGGTTGATGTAGCATGTTGATGATGTCCTCTCTCCATCTGGCCTAGAACACACACACCTCAGGGGTAAAAAGGTTGATGTAGCATGTTGATGATGTCCTCTCTCCGTCTGGCCTAGAACACACACACCTCAGGGGTAAAAAGGTTGATGTAGCATGTTGATGATGTCCTCTCTCCGTCTGGCCTAGAACACACACACCTCAGGGGTAAAAAGGTTGATGTAGCATGTTGATGATGTCCTCTCTCCGTCTGGCCTAGAACACACCTCAGGGGTAAAAAGGTTGATGTAGCATGTTGATGATGTCCTCTCTCCGTCTGGCCTAGAACACACCTCAGGGGTAAAAAGGTTGATGTAGCACAACACACCTCAGGGGTAAAAGGTTGATGTAGCATGTTGATGATGTCCTCTCTCCGTCTGGCCTAGAACACACCTCAGGGGTAAAAAGGTTGATGTAGCATGTTGATGATGTCCTCTCTCCGTCTGGCCTAGAACACACACACCTCAGGGGTAAAAAGGTTGATGTAGCATGTTGATGATGTCCTCTCTCCGTCTGGCCTAGAACACACACACCTCAGGGGTAAAAAGGTTGATGTAGCATGTTGATGATGTCCTCTCTCCGTCTGGCCTAGAACACACCTCAGGGGTAAAAAGGTTGATGTAGCATGTTGATGATGTCCTCTCTCCGTCTGGCCTAGAACACACACACCTCAGGGGTAAAAAGGTTGATGTAGCATGTTGATGATGTCCTCTCTCCGTCTGGCCTAGAACACACACACCTCAGGGGTAAAAAGGTTGATGTAGCATGTTGATGATGTCCTCTCTCCGTCTGGCCTAGAACACACACACCTCAGGGGTAAAAAGGTTGATGTAGCATGTTGATGATGTCCTCTCTCCGTCTGGCCTAGAACACACACACCTCAGGGGTAAAAAGGTTGATGTAGCATGTTGATGATGTCCTCTCTCCTTCTGGCCTAGAACACACCTCAGGGGTAAAAAGGTTGATGTAGCATGTTGATGATGTCCTCTCTCCGTCTGGCCTAGAACACACCTCAGGGGTAAAAAGGTTGATGTAGCATGTTGATGATGTCCTCTCTCCGTCTGGCCTAGAACACACCTCAGGGGTAAAAAGGTTGATGTAGCATGTTGATGATGTCCTCTCTCCGTCTGTATAATACCACCACCACTACAATACAACATGTATAATACCACCACCACTACAATACAACATGTATAATACCACCACCACTACAATACAACATGTATAATACCACCACCACTACAATACAACATGTATAATACCACCACCACTACAATACAACATGTATAATACCACCACCACTACAATACAACATGTATAATACCACCACCACTACAATACAACATGTATAATACCACCACCACTACAATACAACATGTATAATACCACCACCACTACTATACAACATGTATAATACCACCACCACTACAATACAACATGTATAATACCACCACCACTACTATACAACATGTATAATACCACCACCACTACAATACAACATGTATAATACCACCACCACTACAATACAACATGTATAATACCACCACCACTACAATGCAGCTCAGTGCATTCAGCTTGTCAACACTTCTTACAAAAACAAGTAGTGATGAAGTCAATCTCTCTTCCACTGTGAGCCATGAGAGATTGACATGCATATCATTAATGTTAGCTCTCTGTGTACATCCAAAGGCCAGCCATGTTGCCCTGTTCTGAGACAACTGCAATTTTACCAAGTCCCTCTTTGTGTTACCTGACCACACGACTAAACAGTAGTCCAGGTGTGACAAAAATAGAGCCTATAGGACCTGCCTTGTTGATGGTGTTGTTAAGAAGGTAGAAACTAGGGCCTGTAGGACCTGCCTTGTTGATAGTGTTGTTAAGAAGGTAGAAACTAGGGCCTGTAGGACCTGCTTTGTTGATAGTGTTGTTAAGAAGGTAGAAACTAGGGCCTGTAGGACCTGCCTTGTTGATAGTGTTGTTAAGAAGGTAGAAACTAGGGCCTGTAGGACCTGGCTTGTTGATAGTGTTGTTAAAAAGGTAGAAACTAGGGCCTGTAGGACCTGCCTTGTTGATAGTGTTGTTAAGAAGGTAGAAACTAGAGCCTGTAGGACCTGCCGTGTTGATAGTGTTGTTAAGAAGGTAGAAACTAGGGCCTGTAGGGCCTACCTTGTTGATAGTGTTGTTAAGAAGGCAGAGTAGCGCTTTATTATGGACAGACTTCTCCCCATCTTAGCTATTGTTGTATCAATATGTTTTGACCAATACAGTTTCCAATCCAGGGTTACTCCAAGCACTTTAGTCACCTCAATTTGCTCAATTTCCACATGATTCATTATGAGTCATTGAAGTTTAGTGAATGATTTGTCGCCAATACAATGCTTTTAGTTTTAGAAATATTTAGGACTAACTTATTCCTTGCCACCCATTCTGAAACTAACTGCAGCTCTTTGTTAAGTGTTGCAGTCATTTCAGTCGCTGTAGTAGCTGACGTGTATAGTGTTGAATCCTTTGCATACATAGACACACTGGCTTTACTCATGTCATTAGTAAAGATTGAAAAAAGTAAGGGGCCTAGACAGCTGCCCTGGGGAATTCCTGATTCTACCTGGATTATATTTGATAGGATTCCATTAAATAACAGGGGCTACAGTAGACTATGCTACGGAGGGGGGAGGGGCTACGGTAGACTATGCAACGGAGGGGGGAGGGGCTACGGTAGACTATGCAACGGAGGGGGAGGGGCTACGGTAGACTATGCAACGGAGGGGGAGGGGCGACAGTAGACTATGCAACGGAGGGGGGAGGGGCGACAGTAGACTATGCAACGGAGGGGGAAGGGGCTACAGTAGACTATGCTACGGAGGGAGGAGGGGCAGATAGCCTACAATGAAAAACATGTTCAACTGGCAGGCAGACAGACACTGGAAAAGATGTTCAACTGGCAGGCAGACAGACAGACACTGGAAAAGATGTTCAACTGGCAGGCAGACAGACAGACACTGGAAAAGATGTTCAACTGGCAGACAGACAGACAGACACTGGAAAAGATGTTCAACTGGCAGGCAGACAGACAGACACTGGAAAAGATGTTCAACTAGCAGGCAGACAGACAGACACTGGAAAATATGTTCAACTGGCAGACAGACAGACAGACACTGGAAAAGATGTTCAACTGGCAGGCAGACAGACACTGGAATACGTTTCTGAGTGACAGTAAGAGTTTTGCATAGACGCTTTGTTGAGTTTCTTGTGGGACTGGGAAAAACTGCCTGGAACGTAAAATAATGTTATTAACCGGTTCCCTGCCCTGCCCCTCATTCACACACACACACACACACACACACACACACACACACACACACACACACACACACACACACACACACACACACACACACACACACACACACACACACACACACAGTAATGTTGAAGCCCAGTGTGTGCAGCAGTAGCAGTAATTAGTAAACAGGCTATAAGGTTGATTTACAGGAGGGAGACAGAGAGAGAGACAGTCTTTCACTGGCTGATAGACCATTAGGAATATGCTGTGTGGGCACGTGTGTGTGTGTGTGTGTGTGTGTGTGTGTGTGTGTGTGTGTGTGTGTGTGTGTGTGTGTGTGTGTGTGTGTGTGTGTGTGTGTGTGTGTGTGTGTGTGTGTGTGTGTGTGTGTGTGTGTGTGTGTGTGTGTGTGTCTTGAGACAGTATGAGATACCCAAGTCAAGCTTTCAGTCAATTAATTCCCCATCCCCCCTATAGCCCCTCTCTCTCTGTGTAATCAGTTAAAGGTCTACACATCAGATAGATGGACCATCAGGACACCACTGTATCACTGGTCACTACCACCTCTACTCTAACACACACACCCCGGGTCGTTTCCTCTCACCATGTCCATGTATCTCTGTCTCTCTTCCTGTCTCTGCTTCTGATGGCGAACCTCCTGCAGCCTGTCCTCCTGTCTCTGCTTCTGATGGCGAACCTCCTGCAGCCTCTCTCCTGTTTCACACACACAGGGTTGGGGAGTAACAGATAACATGTAAGGGATTATAAAAACCCAGTAACTGTAATCCGTTACGTTACCAGCAAATATATTATAATCAGATTACAGATGCTTTAGAAAAACTAGAAGATTACTTGGAGGATAACGTTTAAATTGACTCTGTTTTCTCAATGACATTCAAATCAGCATTGAAAAAAATGGCACAAGTTTATGTTTGTTCCACCTGAGTGAGTCTGACCACCAATCAGAGACCACTATGATGTCAGAGACCACTATGATGTCAGAGACCACTATGATGACAGAGACCACTATGATGACAGAGACCACTATGATGTCAGAGACCACTATGATGACAGAGACCACTATGATGTCAGAGACCACTATGATGACAGAGACCACTATGATGACAGAGACCACTATGATGTCAGAGACCACTATGATGTCAGAGACAACTATGATGACACACCAAATGTGTTTGATGGATCGCGGGAAAAGAGCAGGAAAAGGCTTTTGTAGGTTACAGTCCAAGCTACTGTATGTCTTCCAATGGTGCGACTGCTGTTATTGATACTTCCGGGTTGGAGCGAGCGGTCGCATCCCCACTTCGGTCCGCAGGTAGTATAACTTTTCATTACATTTCATTACATTTCATTATAGTACAACGGTTCGATTTGTCTAATCTTAACAATTTCTTCTTAGCTAGCTACATAGCCGTCTTTGTATCAAAGATAATTGCGTAATTATCGTATTTCGTCGTCCTAACGTAGCCCAGCAGCTAGCCAGCTAGCAAACGTCCACCGTCTACCGTATAGCAGCACTGTAGAAACTATTACACTCAACTGAACGACTTGATTAGTGTAGTGTTAGCTAGCTACATAGTTGTCTTTGCTGTCTTCGTATCCAAGATAATTGTGTAGTTTAGAGTGTGTAGTCTTAGAGTGATTATCTTAATTTACCAAGGTTAGCTAGCCAGCTATTTGTCGTCCTTAACGTAGGAGACACTGCTAGCTAGCCAACAGCTAGCCACGTCTACCGAATACCGAATAGAACTCAACAACCCGGTCGCATTCCGCTTCACTCCACAGGTAGTATCACATGTTTCATTTCATTTCATTACAGTACAACGGTTTGATTTGTTTGATCGTAGCTAGCTACATAGCTAGCTACATAGCCGTCTTTGTATCAAAGATAATTGTGTAGTCTAGAGCGATTTTCTAGGTTAGCTAGCCAGCTATTGTCGTTCTTTTAACGCAACGTAACGTAATCAACACTGCTAGCTAGCCAGCTAGCCCCCGAATAGCAGCACTGTAGAAACTATTACACTCAACGGAACGACTTGATTAGTGTAGTGTCAACAACGCAGCCACTGCCAGCTAGCCTACAAAGTCAACAACGCAGCCACTGCCAGCTAGCCTACTTCAGCAGTACTGTATCATTTTAATAATTTTAGTCAATAAGATTCTTGCCACGTAAGCTTAACTTTCTGAACATTCGAGACGTGTAGTCCACTTGTCATTCCAATCTCCTTTGCATTAGCGTAGCCTCTTCTGTAGCCTGTCAACTATGTGTCTGTCTATCCCTGTTCTCTCCTCTCTGCACAGACCATACAAACGCTCCACACCGCGTGGCGACTTTAACCTCCCCACGTCTACCTTTGACTCATTCCTCTCTGCCTCCTTCTTTCCACTCCTCTCCTCTTTTGACCTCACCCTCTCACCTTCCCCCCCCTACTCACAAGGCAGGCAATACGCTCGACCTCATCTTTACTAGATGCTGTTCTTCCACTAACCTCATTGCAACTCCCCTCCATGTCTCCGACCACTACCTTGTATCCTTTTCCCTCTCGCTCTCATCCAACACTTCCCACACTGCCCCTACTCGGATGGTATCGCGCCGTCCCAACCTCCGCTCTCTCTCCCCCGCTACTCTCTCCTCTTCCATCCTATCATCTCTTCCCTCTGCTCAAACCTTCTCCAACCTATCTCCTGATTCTGCCTCCTCAACCCTCCTCTCCTCCCTTTCTGCATCCTTTGACTCTCTATGTCCCCTATCCTCCAGGCCGGCTCGGTCCTCCCCTCCCGCTCCGTGGCTCGACGACTCATTGCGAGCTCACAGAACAGGGCTCCGGGCAGCCGAGCGGAAATGGAGGAAAACTCGTCTCCCTGCGGTCCTGGCATCCTTTCACTCCCTCCTCTCTACATTTTCCTCCTCTGTCTCTGCTGCTAAAGCCACTTTCTACCACTCTAAATTCCAAGCATCTGCCTCTAACCCTAGGAAGCTCTTTGCCACCTTCTCCTCCCTCCTGAATCCTCCTCCTCCCCCCCCCCCCCTCCTCCCTCTCTGCAGATGACTTCGTCAACCATTTTGAAAAGAAGGTCGACGACATCCGATCCTCGTTTGCTAAGTCAAACGACACCGCTGGTTCTGCTCACACTGCCCTACCCTGTGCTCTGACCTCTTTCTTCCCTCTCTCTCAGATGAAATCTCGCGTCTTGTGACGGCCGGCCGCCCAACAACCTGCCCGCTTGACCCTATCCCCTCCTCTCCAGACCATTTTCGGAGACCTTCTCCCTTACCTCACCTCGCTCATCAACTCATCCCTGACCGCTGGCTACGTCCCTTCCGTCTTCAAGAGAGCGAGAGTTGCACCCCTTCTGAAAAAACCTACACTCGATCCCTCCGATGTCAACAACTACAGACCAGTATCCCTTCTTTCTTTTCTCTCCAAAACTCTTGAACGTGCCGTCCTTGGCCAGCTCTCCCGCTATCTCTCTCAGAATGACCTTCTTGATCCAAATCAGTCAGGTTTCAAGACTAGTCATTCAACTGAGACTGCTCTTCTCTGTATCACGGAGGCGCTCCGCACTGCTAAAGCTAACTCTCTCTCCTCTGCTCTCATCCTTCTAGACCTATCGGCTGCCTTACTGTGAACCATCAGATCCTCCTCTCCACCCTCTCCGAGTTGGGCATCTCCGGCGCGGCCCACGCTTGGATTGCGTCCTACCTGACAGGTCGCTCCTACCAGGTGGCGTGGCGAGAATCTGTCTCCTCACCACGCGCTCTCACCACTGGTGTCCCCCAGGGCTCTGTTCTAGGCCCTCTCCTATTCTCGCTATACACCAAGTCACTTGGCTCTGTCATAACCTCACATGGTCTCTCCTATCATTGCTATGCAGACGACACACAATTAATCTTCTCCTTTCCCCCTTCTGATGACCAGGTGGCGAATCGCATCTCTGCATGTCTGGCAGACATATCAGTGTGGATGACGGATCACCACCTCAAGCTGAACCTCGGCAAGACGGAGCTGATCTTCCTTCCGGGGAAGGACTGCCCGTTCCATGATCTCGCCATCACGGTTGACAACTCCATTGTGTCCTCCTCCCAGAGCGCTAAGAACCTTGGCGTGATCCTGGACAACACCCTGTCGTTCTCAACTAACATCAAGGCGGTGGCCCATTCCTGTAGGTTCATGCTCTACAACATCCGCAGAGTACGACCCTGCCTCACACAGGAAGCGGCGCAGGTCCTAATCCAGGCACTTGTCATCTCCCGTCTGGATTACTGCAACTCGCAGTTGGCTGGGCTCCCTGCCTGTGCCATTAAACCCCTACAACTCATCCAGAACGCCGCAGCCCGTCTGGTGTTCAACCTTCCCAAGTTCTCTCACGTCACCCCGCTCCTCCGCTCTCTCCACTGGCTTCCAGTTGAAGCTCGCATCCGCTACAAGACCATGGTGCTTGCCTACGGAGCTGTGAGGGGAACGGCACCTCAGTACCTCCAGGCTCTGATCAGGCCCTACACCCAAACAAGGGCACTGCGTTCATCCACCTCTGGCCTGCTCGCCTCCCTACCACTGAGGAAGTACAGTTCCCGCTCAGCCCAGTCAAAACTGTTCGCTGCTCTGGCCCCCCAATGGTGGAACAAACTCCCTCACGACGCCAGGACAGCGGAGTCAATCACCACCTTCCGGAGACACCTGAAACCCCACCTCTTTAAGGAATACCTAGGATAGGATAAAGTAATCCTTCTCACCCCCCCCCCCTTAAAAGATTTAGATGCACTATTGTAAAGTGGCTGTTCCACTGGATGTCATAAGGTGAATGCACCAATTTGTAAGTCTGCTAAATGACTTAAATGTCAAATGTAATGCTGTCGGTATCCAAAGATGATCCAACTTGACTAAACAACGGGCAGCAGGGTAGCCTTGTGATTAGAGCTTTGGACTAGAAACCGGAAGGTTGCAAGTTCAAATCCCCGAGCTGACAAGATACAAATCTGTCCTTCTGCCCCTGATCAGGCAGTTAACCCACTGTTCCTAGGCCGTCATTGAAAATAAGAATTTGTTCTTAACTGACTTGCCTAGTTAAATGAAGGTGAAAAATAAAAATGCTTGGAGGTAATGATGACAGCAGTGGTGTAGTCTACGGCGATACGGATATCACTTACTATTGATATCTACACATTGATGTGAATCACACTGCTGCTCTCTCATTTAGCTATTTGTGCCTTGCGGATTGTGGTTGAATTCAAGAGGTTTAAGCTGCCTATCAATCATTGTTTTTTAAACCAGTGGACAGCCAGTGAAAAATGTGCTCTTGCAACAGCTGCACAGTGTGGATCCCAGCCTATAGAATAACAGCTGCATAGTGTGGATCCCAGCCCATAGAATAACAGCTGCATAGTGTGGATCCCAGCCTATAGAATAACAGCTGCATAGTGTGGATCCCAGCCTATAGAATAACAGCTGCATAGTGTGGATCCCAGCCTATAGAATAACAGTGTGGATCCCAGCCTATAGAATAACAGCTGCATAGTGTGGATCCCAGCCTATAGAATAACAGTGTGGATCCCAGCCTATAGAATAACAGCTGCATAGTGTGGATCTCAGCCTATAGAATAACAGCTGCATAGTGTGGATCCCAGCCTATAGAATAACAGCTGCATAGTGTGGATCCCAGCCTATAGAATAACAGCTGCACAGTGTGGATCCCAGCCTATAGAATAACAGCTGCATAGTGTGGATCCCAGCCTATAGAATAACAGCTGCATAGTGTGGATCCCAGCCTATAGAATAACAGTGTGGATCCCAGCCTATAGAATAACAGCTGCATAGTGTGGATCCCAGCCTATAGAATAACAGTGTAGATCCCAGCCTATAGAATAACAGCTGCATAGTGTGGATCCCAGCCTATAGAATAACAGCTGCATAGTGTGGATCCCAGCCTATAGAATAACAGTGTGGATCCCAGCCTATAGAATAACAGCTGCACAGTGTGGATCCCAGCCTATAGAATAACAGCTGCATAGTGTGGATCCCAGCCTATAGAATAACAGCTGCACAGTGTGGATCCCAGCCTATAGAATAACAGCTGCACAGTGTGGATCCCAGCCTATAGAATAACAGTGTGGATCCCAGCCTATAGAATAACAGTGTGGATCCCAGCCTATAGAATAACAGCTGCATAGTGTGGATCCCAGCCTATATAATAACAGCTGCACAGTGTGAATCCCAGTTTATGGAATAACAGCTGCACAGTGTGGATCCCAGTTTATGGAATAACAGCTGCATAGTGTGGATCCCAGCTTATAGAATAACAGTGTGGATCCCAGCCTATAGAATAACAGCTGCACAGTGTGGATCCCAGTTTATGGAATAACAGCTGCATAGTGTGGATCCCAGCTTATGGAATAACAGCTGCACAGTGTGGATCCCAGCTTATGGAATAACAGCTGCATAGTGTGGATCCCATCTTATGGAATAACAGCTGCATAGTGTGGATCCCAGCTTATGGAATAACAGCTGCATAGTGTGGATCCCATCTTATGGAATAACAGCTGCAGAGTGTGGATCCCAGTTTATAGAATAACAGCTGCACAGTGTGGATCCCAGTTTATAGAATAACAGCTGCACAGTGTGGATCCCAGCTTATGGAATAACAGCTGCACAGTGTGGATCCCAGTTTATAGAATAACAGCTGCACAGTGTGGATCCCAGCTTATGGAATAACAGCTGCATAGTGTGGATCCCAGCCTATAGAATAACAGCTGCACAGTGTGGATCCCAGCCTATAGAATAACAGCTGCACAGTGTGGATCCCAGCTTATGGAATAACAGCTGCACAGTGTGGATCCCATCTTATGGAATAACAGCTGCATAGTGTGGATCCCAGCCTATAGAATAACAGCTGCACAGTGTGGATCCCAGCCTATAGAATAACAGCTGCACAGTGTGGATCCCAGCCTATAGAATAACAGTGTGGATCCCAGCCTATAGAATAACAGCTGCACAGTGTGGATCCCATCTTATAGAATAACAGCTGCACAGTGTGGATCCCAGCCTATAGAATAACAGTGTGGATCCCAGCCTATAGAATAACAGTGTGGATCCCAGCCTATAGAATAACAGTGTGGATCCCAGCCTATAGAATAACAGTGTGGATCCCAGCCTATAGAATAACAGTGTGGATCCCAGCCTATAGAATAACAGCTGCACAGTGTGGATCCCAGCCTATAGAATAACAGCTGCACAGTGTGGATCCCAGCCTATAGAATAACAGTGTGGATCCCAGCCTATAGAATAACAGCTGCACAGTGTGGATCCCATCTTATAGAATAACAGCTGCACAGTGTGGATCCCAGCCTATAGAATAACAGTGTGGATCCCAGCCTATAGAATAACAGTGTGGATCCCAGCCTATAGAATAACAGTGTGGATCCCAGCCTATAGAATAACAGTGTGGATCCCAGCCTATAGAATAACAGCTGCATAGTGTGGATCCCAGTTTATGGAATAACAGCTGCACAGTGTGGATCCCAACTTATGGAATAACAGCTGCACAGTGTGGATCCCAGTTTATGGAATAACAGCTGCACAGTGTGGATCCCAGCCTATAGAATAACAGCTGCACAGTGTGGATCCCAGTTTATGGAATAACAGCTGCACAGTGTGGATCCCAGCTTATGGAATAACAGCTGCACAGTGTGGATCCCAGCTTATGGAATAACAGCTGCACAGTGTGGATCCCAGTTTATGGAATACAAGTGGGGCTTTTATTGCTCAAACTAATTAATGCTGATAAAATAAATAAATCCATAGGCCTAATGGACACAAGCTCAAACTCCCACAATTTAGATAGACTTAAAGGGACAATCTGCAGTTGCTACATACATTTTTAGACTTATATATCATTTATATCTCCATTGATTCTTGAAGAATATAACTTATAAATGCCTCATGATCTTAGTTCAACTGTCACACTTCGTGAAAAAAAACAAAATATAAGATTGTTTATATATAAATGTGTTTGTAAACATTGTAAATGTAAACTCATAACATGGCAAAAACAATCATTTTGGTATCATGGATGGTCAGTCCTTGCATCCACAGCTCTGTCTATTAATCTGAGAGTGGTTACATTTCTCCCCATCCCTCAGCTTGCCCATCCACAGCTCTGTCTATTAATCTGAGAGTGGTTACTTTCTCCAGACCCATCCCTCAGCTTGGACAGTCAGTCCTTGCATCCACAGCTCTGTCTATTAATCTGAGAGTGGTTACATTTCTCCAGGCCCATCCCTCAGCTTGGACAGTCAGTCCTGCATCCACAGCTCTGTCTATTAATCTGAGAGTGGTTACATTTCTCCAGGCCCATCCCTCAGCTTGGACAGTCAGTCCTTGCATCCACAGCTCTGTCTATTAATCTGAGAGTGGTTACATTTCTCCAGGCCCATCCCTCAGCTTGGACAGTCAGTCCTTGCATCCACAGCTCTGTCTATTAATCTGAGAGTGGTTACATTTCTCCAGGCCCATCCCTCAACTTGGACAGTCAGTCCTTGCATCCACAGCTCTGTCTATTAATCTGAGAGTGGTTACATTTCTCCAGGCCCATCCCTCAGCTTGGACAGTCAGTCCTTGCATCCACAGCTCTGTCTATTAATCTGAGAGTGGTTACATTTCTCCAGACCCATCCCTCAGCTTTTTACCAAAACAGAGGCGGAGAGGCGGTTTTGAATTTTATTTCATCTGTGGAGTTGCCCTTTAAACAGCTGCATATTATCAAGATATCAAAGTGTCACCAACAAAAAGGTAAACAAGAGGCCTATAGCAAATGCAGCATATGACATTCATGCTTCACATGTAAATAGCCCTTTTCAGTAGTGCTCAAAGCATGCCATTCCATCAGCATTAATTTTCAACTCGAATCAATGAGCCCAATCAGACCTCCATGACAACTAAATCATAAACAACAGAGTAGGACTGGCTAATTGTAATATTGTAATATATGCCATTTAGCAGACGCTTTTATCCAAAGCGACTTACAGTCATGTGTGCATACATTCTACGTATGGGCTAATAAGTCCTTAGTTTTGCGGTCATGCTCAGGTAGAACAATTTGGGGATCTATACTTCCATATTTCCAAGTCCTGTTCTTGAAGATCAAAGGGTATAACATTTATTGGAATGACTGTAATTCTGATAGACTTTGGTTTTTAATGTAAAGATATAATTGAATTGTATTATTATAATGTAGTAGAAAGTGATGTGTTAAAAGAACCCTACATAACCAACCCATAATGTAACATTTTACATCCATATATGGCCAACTATGTAAACCTTAACATTGATTTATCCTGCAATAGATGTTGTTCAATTGGTAAAATTTCTTCTAACGCCTCTTAAGGGGAAAGTAATCTAAAAGTAACTGAATGTAATCAGATTACGTTACTGAGTTTGGGTAATCTAAAAGTTACGTTACTGTCACGCCCCGACCCTAGATTGCTTTGTATGTTTCTATGTTTAGTTTGGTCAGGGTGTGATGTGGGTGGGTATTCTATGTTGTAGGTCTAGATGTTGTGTTTCTATGTTTAGTTTGGTCAGGGTGTGATGTGGGTGGGTATTCTATGTTGTAGGTCTAGGTGTTGTGTTTCTATGTTTAGTTTGGTCAGGGTGTGATGTGGGTGGGTATTCTATGTTGTAGGTCTAGGTGTTGTGTTTCTATGTTTAGTTTGGTCAGGGTGTGATGTTGGTGGGTATTCTATGTTGTAGGTCTAGGTTGTGTTTTTCTATGTGTTTGGCCTGGTATGGTTCTCAATCAGAGGCAGCTGTTTATCGTTGTCTCTGATTGAGAACCATACTTAGGTAGCCTGTTTTCCCATTTTGAGTTGTGGGTAGTTATCTTCTGGTTACGTGTTTGTTGCACCTGTCAGAACGTCATTTTGTTCGTATTCATTCTGGATTAACAGTGTTATGGATACATACCACGCTGCACTTTGGTCCTCCTCTCCTTCCACCAACAAACATCGTTACAGTTACTGATTACAATTTTGGACAAATCAAAAATATTGGTCACATACACATGGTTAGCAGATGTTATTGCAAGTGTAACGAAATGCTTACGAAGAATAAATGCTGTGCTCATGGAAAGGCATACTTTGAGCACTACTAAAAAGTGATATTCGCATGTGAAAAATGAATGCCATATGCTGCATTTGCTATAGACCTATTGTTTACCTTTTTGTTGGTGACAAGTAACTAATAACTGCAAAGAAAATAACCTACCCAACCCCCCCCACAGACACACACACACACACACACACACACACACACACACACACACACACACACACACACACACACACACACACACACACACACACACACACACACACACACATTGATGTCTTTATGACTGTGATATCTAAGGAATGGCTGTATACTTACTATGGTCCGAAGAAGATGGTTTGAGAGCAGCATTGGTGTCTAAAAATGAAAAATAAAAGGTTATTTAATTGTTTTGGCACGTGACCTCAAATTGAGACTAGAAGGGGTATGCAGGGGTATAAATGCAGGCACTGATGTCTCGAAATGAAATGAAAAGGTTAATTTCCTAGTTAAAGCTGTGTGTTCATATCCACTCAAAATTAGTTCACGCACTCCCAACACACAATAATGACATTAAAGCTCATAATCATGCAAAAGGTTCTTAGTTGACACTCACATGTTTTATTCTATACACATTTGAGGAAAGACATTTTCTTAATTTGATTGATGATAAGATTAAACATTTCCAGGGCCCCTCATGGGGTCCCGACTCCATGTTTGGGAACCACTGATCTAGTCTATCCAGGAGGTAGAACACAGGAGGCTGCATGTGTTACACAATACACAGTCCTGTACTAGTATAACTAAATATCTCATAGGGGAAAAAATATTGCATCAGAAATAAGAGTGTGACAGCAGGTGAACCGAGCAGTTGAGCAGTGTGGCTCACATGGTTTGTCCGGTCTAACTTTACCTTATCAACTATCAGAGGAGTGTCTCATGGTTTGTCCGGTCTAACTTTACCTTACCGACTACCAGGAGTGTCTCATGGTCTGTCCGGTCTAACTTTACCTTACCGACTACCAGGAGTGTCTCATGGTTTGTCCGGGCTAACTTTACCTTACCGACTACCAGGAGTGTCTCATGGTTTGTCCGGTCTAACTTTACCTTACCGACTACCAGGAGTGTCTCATGGTCTGTCCGGTCTAACTTCACCTTACCGACTACCAGGAGTGTCTCATGGTTTGTCCGGTCTAACTTTACCTTACTACCAGACTACCAGACTAGTGTCTCATGGTTTGTCCGGTCTAACTTTACCTTACCGACTACCAGGAGTGTCTCATGGTTTGTCCGGTCTAACTTTACCTTACCGACTACCAGGAGTGTCTCATGGTTTGTCCGGTACCAGGAGTGTCTCAAACTTTACCTTACCGACTACCAGGAGTGTCTCATGGTCTGTCCGGTCTAACTTCACCTTACCGACTACCAGGAGTGTCTCATGGTCTGTCCGGTGAAGCAGGAGTGTCTCATGGTTTGTCCGGTCTAACTTTACCTTACCGACTACCAGGAGTGTCTCATGGTCTGTCCGGTCTAACTTTACCTTACCGACTACCAGGAGTGTCTCTTGGTTTGTCCGGTCTACCAGGAGTGTCTCATGGTTTGTCCGTCTAACTTTACCTTACCGACTACCAGGAGTGTCTCTTGGTTTGTCCGGGCTAACTTTACCTTACCGACTACCAGAAGTGTCTCGGTTTGTCCGGGCTAACTTTACCTTACCGACTACCAGGAGTGTCTCATGGTTTGTCCGGGCTAACTTTACCTTACCGACTACCAGAAGTGTCTCATGGTTTGTCCGGGCTAACTTTACCTTACCGACTACCAGGAGTGTCTCATGGTTTGTCCGGGCTAACTTTACCTTACCGACTACCAGGAGTGTCTCATGGTTTGTCCGGGCTAACTTTACCTTACCGACTACCAGGAGTGTCTCTTGGTTTGTCCGGGTCGACTACCAGGAGTGTCTCATGGTTTGTCCGGGCTAACTTTACCTTACCGACTACCAGAAGTGTCTCATGGTTTGTCCGGGCTAACTTTACCGACTACTAGAAGTGTCTCATGGTTTGTCCGGGCTAACTTTACCTTACCGACTACCAGAAGTGTCTCATGGTTTGTCCGGTCTAATTTTACCTTACCGACTACCAGAAGTGTCTCATGGTTTGTCCGGTCTAATGTTACCTTACCGACTACCAGGAGTGTCTCATGGTTTGTCCGGTCTAATGTTACCTTACCGACTACCAGGAGTGTCTCATGGTTTGTCCGGGCTATCGGCAGCCTCTGGCGGATGTCTGCGTTGACCAGGCGGGACTCTAGCGGAGGCAGCAGTGACAAAGAGGTCCACAGCTGCTTGGCGTGAGACACATCTTCAGGAGACGAGCCGTCAAACACCGTGAAGAAGTATTTATCCAACTCTGTCTCTAGCTGCTCTGCCTCTCTCCTCTCCTCCTCCTCCGTTACCCCAGCCCGCGGCTCTGACTCAAACATTACGATAGCCCGTGTGTTTTTTTACCAACCAACAACACAGCGGATATCACCGAATCGTCAATATTATAAAGTTACGGAGCCACAGACGAACATTGATATTGCTACCTAGCTAAATGAGGAGATGACTGTAAGAAATGTTACGTTTTTGGAAACCCGGAAGTGCGGAGAGCGCGTCTGTTACCAAGGCGACAGGACGCTCCAGGAGGACACCGGTTTCCTGCCAGGTGACTGTGAATGCATGGGACACTATTATAGTATGTGTGTGTGTGTGTGTCTGAAACAGAATTACATATTAGAAAGTGGTATGAAAGATGTTATGTTGGCAGTATGGTTCGTAATTGCAGTGCGTTTAGACAATCAGCTAACAACACTGCCTACACACCAGCCCCAACATGTGCCAGAGCAGAGGAGACTACTGAAGACAAGCCAGTGAGTTACCAGGAGCTGCATTTCTTGCCTGTATTCTCAACAACAGTAACTAGGTGTTAACATGTTTTGCCTGTATTCTCAACAACAGTAACTAGGTGTTAACATGTTTTGCCTGTATTCTCAACAACAGTAACTAGGTGTTAACATGTTTTGCCTGTATTCTCAACAACAGTAACTAGGTGTTAACATGTTTTGCCTGTATTCTCAACAACAGTAACTAGGTGTTAACATGTTTTGCCTGTATTCTCAACAACAGTAACTAGGTGTTAACATGTTTTGCCTGTATTCTCAACAACAGTAACTAGGTGTTAACATGTTTTGCCTGTATTCTCAACAACAGTAACTAGGTGTTAACATGTTTTGCCTGTATTCTCAACAACAGTAACTAGGTGTTAACATGTTTTGCCTGTATTCTCAACAACAGTAACTAGGTGTTAACATGTTTTGCCTGTATTCTCAACAACAGTAACTAGGTGTTAACATGTTTTGCCTGTATTCTCAACAACAGTAACTAGGTGTTAACATGTTTTGCCTGTATTCTCAACAACAGTAACTAGGTGTTAAGTTTTTCCTGTATTCTCAACAACAGTAACTAGGTGTTAACATGTTTTGTCTGTATTCTCAATAACAGTAACTAGGTGTTAACATGTTTTGCCTGTATTCTCAACAACAGTAACTAGGTGTTAACATGTTTTGCCTGTATTCTCAACAACAGTAACTAGGTGTTAACATGTTTTGCCTGTATTCTCAACAACAGTAACTAGGTGTTAACATGTTTTGCCTGTATTCTCAACAACAGTAACTAGGTGTTAACATGTTTTGCCTGTATTCTCAACAACAGTAACTAGGTGTTAACATGTTTTGCCTGTATTCTCAACAACAGTAACTAGGTGTTAACATGTTTTGCCTGTATTCTCAACAACAGTAACTAGGTGTTAACATGTTTTGCCTGTATTCTCAACAACAGTAACTAGGTGTTAAGTCTATATTCTCAACAACAGTAATTAGAGTTAAGTCTATATTCTCAACAACAGTAACTAGGTGTTAAGTCTATATTCTCAACAACAGTAACTAGGTGTTAAGTCTATATTCTCAACAACAGTAACTAGGTGTTAAGTCTATATTCTCAACAACAGTAACTAGGTGTTAAGTCTATATTCTCAACAACAGTAACTAGGTGTTAAGTCTATATTCTCAACAACAGTAACTAGGTGTTAAGTCTATGCTAACAACAGTGGTAGGTGTTAAGGTTCTGACAGACAGAGTGGTACCTGTGAAGGTTCTGACAGACAGAGTGGTACCTGTGAAGGTTCTGACAGACAGAGTGGTACCTGTGAAGGTTCTGACAGACAGAGTGGTACCTGTGAAGGTTCTGACAGACAGAGCAGTCCACGTGAAGGTTCTGACAGACAGCGCGGTACCTGTGAAGGTTCTGACAGACAGCGCGGTACCTGTGAAGGTTCTGACAGACAGCGCGGTACCTGTGAAGGTTCTGACAGACAGCGCGGTACCTGTGAAGGTTCTGACAGACAGAGTGGTACCTGTGAAGGTTCTGACAGACAGAGCGGTCCATGGTACTGAGTCTGGTTAACATATCAATGAATGAGATGGTACTGAGTCTGGTTACCATATCAATGAATGAGATGGTACTGAGTGGTTATCTCCATGGTGCATTGTTTCTGTCAGAGGTACTACCGCAGGCTGCTGTCAATCAATCAATCAATCAATCAATCAATCAATCAATCAATCAATCACATTGGAACTCGCATCACCTGTGCTCTTCCCTCATACACAGCTGATTTAAACGAGGTGTGTTTAGCAACAGGCTCTTATATAGAATCTGTTGGTCCTGGTCTGAAGCTGCTGCTAACTGTGCTGAATGAACTGTCATCTAGAAGAGTTCAGAGAGAAACGGTAACATTTAAAAGCAGATTTTTTTGCTAGGGATTGGGACATTTTGTCATTTGTTTTCTAAAGCTGCAGTTTAATTAAGCCTTTAAGTAGTGTCTGTGTTGCTAAGGTAGTTGGCTCAAGTTTGTGTTAAGGTTTAGGTGGTTTGACGTTCTAACAATGAAGGAAGAGATTGCAGCAGCAGTGTTCTTCGTTGCTCGGCTGGCGAAGCGCCATGGTAGTTTAGATGCTGAAAGCAGAGAGGAGTTTGCTGCTGCCCTCACCTCAGCCCTGTTTGACACCTACAAGACCCACTGGTACCCTCACACACCTGTCAAGGGACAAGCCTACCGGTCAGTAACCACACACTACACACACCTGTCAAGGGACAGGCCTACTGGTCAGTAACTACACACACCTGTCAAGGGACAGGCCTACCGGTCAGTACTACACACACCTGTCAAGGGACAGGCCTACTGGTCAGTAACTACACACTACACACACCTGTCAAGGGACAGGCCTACCGGTCAGTAACCACACACTACACACACCTGTCAAGGGACAAGCCTACTGGTCAGTAACCACACACACCTGTCAAGGGACAAGCCTAAGTAACCACACACACCTGTCAAGGGACAAGCTACCGGTCAGTAACTACACACACCTGTCAAGGGACAAGCCTACCGGTCAGTAACTACACACACCTGTCAAGGGACAAGCCTACCGGTCAGTAACTACACACACCTGTCAAGGGACAAGCCTACCGGTCAGTAACTACACACACCTGTCAAGGGACAAGCCTACCGTCAGTAACTACACACACCTGTCAAGGGACAAGCCTACCGGTCAGTAACTACACACACCTGTCAAGGGACAAGCCTACCGGTCAGTAACTACACACACCTGTCAAGGGACAAGCCTACCGGTCAGTAACTACACACACCTGTCAAGGGACAAGCCTACCGGTCAGTAACTACACACACCTGTCAAGGGACAAGCCTACCGGTCAGTAACTACACACACCTGTCAAGGGACAAGCCTACCGGTCAGTAACTACACACACCTGTCAAGGGACAAGCCTACCGGTCAGTAACTACACACACCTGTCAAGGGACAAGCCTACCGGTCAGTAACTACACACACCTGTCAAGGGACAAGCCTACCGGTCAGTAACTACACACACCTGTCAAGGGACAAGCCTACCGGTCAGTAACTACACACACCTGTCAAGGGACAAGCCTGTCAAACTACACACACCTGGGACAAGCCTACCGGTCAGTAACTACACACACCTGTCAAGGGACAAGCCTACCGGTCAGTAACTACACACACCTGTCACCTGTCAAGGGACAAGCCTACCGGTCAGTAACTACACACACCTGTCAAGGGACAAGCCTACCGGTCAGTAACTACACACACCTGTCAAGGGACAAGCCTACCGGTCAGTAACTACACACACACAAGCCTACACCTGTCAAGGGACAAGGGACACACACACCTGCCTAAGCCTACCGTCAGTAACTACACACACCTGTCAAGGGACAAGCCTACCTCAGTAACTACACACCTGTCAAGGGACAAGCCTACCGGTCAGTAACTACACACACCTGTCAAGGGACAAGCCTACCGTCAGTAACTACACACTACACACACCTGTCAAGGGACAGGCCTACTGGTCAGTAACCACACAGGCAAGATTTTCTCTGCCTTTGTGTTCCGGTGTGTATAACCATTGTGCATGTGTTAGGTGCCTGCGAATGAACCGAGCTCAGCTGAGGGACCCTGTGTTGGAGAGGGCGTGTTTACGGAGTGCTGTCTGTTACGAGGACCTGGGGTTGCCACGGGAGATGACAATCTGGGTCGACCCTGGAGAGGTGTCCTGCAGGTGAGTGCTATTGTACTGAGGCACTACTGTACTGGCATGTCTTACTGGAGCCTCTCGGGCAGAGACTGTCAACTGGTGTGCCAAATTCAGCCCCTTGGCATGTTAAATGTAGACCTAAGACTAAACACTCACTTGGAATTCACCTCAACTATCTATTTCAAGAAATCTATACCTAAGTATTTACACTCATAAATAGATGTATTGGAACATGTACAAATGTAAGGTTTGAAATTGTCCAATACAATGTCTGTTTGGGCTTCATGGCTCAATTTGCGGTGTACGTATTCCGTCCCCCGAACCTCAGCTCCAGAACAACTCAATCTAGTTGACACCTGTTCCAGAAGGTTCTACTCGACCCCGGCTTCTCAGTTATCCACAAACTGGTGCTGTGGAGACATGTTCATTAGGGTGGAGCCAGCCGGGGTCATGTTCATTGCAAAAGTTTTTTTTACAGAATGAGCTAATGAATATGACCCAGGATCGTGTTGATTAGGCTAAATTGAAAACCTCTCCTTAGAGACCCCCAGCTGCTACATGTGATTATTAGACCAGAACTGTTTTAACCTCTCCACGGGGACCCCCTGTATTTAATTCATTCCAGAACTACCACACCTGATTCAAATAATATCAGGCTTTTGACTACTTAAATCAGGTGAGCTAGTTCAGGGCTAGAATAAAACTGAGAAGTCTGGGGGGGGGGACGAGGAGAGGTTTGAGAAATGTATTGGTCTGGCTCAGCTAGAACCTCCCTCTGCTTGTTAACCTGAGCCCAGGAAAAGGGGCTACTGTTGCGGCAGGAAGATGTTGTGATGCTTTTCCTGTGTAGGTACGGAGAGCGCAGCGTTCCCTTCTGTGTGATGCAGCTGCAGGGCTGTCACCAGGGTGACAAGGAGTTTTCCCGACGTATACATAATGCAGTGGAGCGGGCCGCCTCCGACATCCAATCAGGTGCTCTGGTTTTCTGTCTTGTGTTTTCTGTTTCTCAGACCAATATTTTGTATTTCTTACCCTGATTATCAAATGTGTTGCAACGTGTATGGACGGGTTGGATTATGCTGAGCTGCGGGAACCGGTCTATGGAACGTGGTATAACTGGTCAAAGTGCTGATGGAGGCGCGTCCTTCTCAAATTAAACAGTAATCTGCGCAGTTTGGTCATGTTGCCAGGTCGCAGTTGTAAATGAGAACTTGTTCTCAACTTGCCTACCTGGTTAAATAAAGAAGTCAGTTTTAAATAGTTTTTAAATGTTGGCGTCAAGGCAGCATGATGGTGCATTGTCCACAAACATGTATTTTATTGAAAATAAATGTTCTAACTAGTTTTCACTGGAAGGCAGTTCCCAATGAACTGTTCTGGAAGGTTCTACAGTTATGTTTTACTGTAGCCGGTAGATCGTCAACCGCTTTTGATAAAGACGCCAATCCCTTTTCCCTTGAACAGACTCCTACTCCACATCATTTAGTCTACGTCACTTTTGTTTTGAGGCGACTTCGCTGCGGGCTTTGAACGGGGCACCTGGCTCACGCCTGGGAGGCAGCCCCGTTCCAAAACGAATACAACCACTTTTCAACCGGTGAAAACTCCTCTCACCGGGGTAACCCAGGCCAGATAATCAAATCCATTTACTGTGAAGTGTTTTAAAGCTTTGATTTGATTCAATCAGGCTGCTCCGACGAGGAGGACGGGGACACCAGCATGAGTAGCAGCTGCAGCAGCCAATCCGCTCCCTGCCCTGCCCACAACCCGAAACCCAAAACCATCCCAACAGTCAGCAACCCCAACAGTGTCTACCAAGTAACTAACCAGGTAACTAGCGCTCTAGAGGTGTCTACCAGGTAACAAAGCTCTAGGGCAGGGGTACTGAACTCTTACCATATCAGGTCCGGAGCCTCCTGGTTTTCTGTTCTACCTGATAATTGCACCCACCTTGTGTCCCAGGTCTAAACCAGTCCCTAATTTAGAAGGGGAACAATGAAGGGGGGAGAAAATGCAGTGAAACTGGCTTTCAAATCAAATCAAATTTATTTATATAGCCCTTCGTACATCAGCTGATATCTCAAAGTGCTGTACAGAAACCCAGCCTAAAACCCCAAACAGCAAACAATGCAGGTGTAAAAGCACGGAACGGCTTTAAAGTCCAGAGTTGAATTTGAGCGCTCTAGTGATGTTAGATTGGGTTTAGATTCTGGTTGTGTTCAGACATTGCACAGTCGATGATGCAGTAACAGATGTGGCCCAGGTGTTGTAAGAGCTGGCAGGCATCAATGATGTGGTTGTGTTGTGACTTTTTCTCTCTGTTCCAGTTCAGTGAGTTTGCTCCAGTGCCACCCCCTCCGGCCTGGGCAGCTTACTCCAACAGAAGGGCCTTCCCTGGGGATGGCTACCCCCCACGGCCCCCTCTGGAGGTCTGTTCGCCCAGCAGCACAGCAGCCAGTTCCAGCCTCCTAAAGGAATCAAACCCTACAGAGCCACCTCCTCCTTCACTGGGCCCAGGCAGGACAAGTACCACTGGGTCAGCAAGAACCGCTCCTAGAATGTAAACCTAGAACCTAATGGAAACAAGACCGCACTGGCTGCTTGGAGCCCAGAACACTTAAAAATATTAAAAATAAAAGGTCAAAGTGTGAATTATGAAAAGGTTAAAGCAATGCTGTTATAGCATTTTTAAAGTTGCAGTATTTTTATTTAAAAAATATTTTATGTCTTAACCGTTGTGATTGTTAAACTGGAAAATATTCTCTGAATAAAATTGATTTGTTTTTAACAAACTGGTTGTCTGTTTGTAGTGGATTGTCTAGGACCTCGTTTAGCTGAGTTTTCAGAGGAACGCTGGGTGGGAGTGTCCAGGTTTACATTGGTCCATATTATTCAGTGGGGTTCATTTGGTTAGTAACTGAGCTTCAATATTCATAAACCAACTAGGGTGGGTGTGAGTATGAAGCCAGGATATGGATTTGTGCCAAATTGAGCACTGAAGACGAGGAGAGTAACACTGAGTTGCAGGACGAAGAACAATTTGTTTGGAACTGGTTTGGCTTCAAGATATTCGACCTCTACCAACTAAGTTGACGCATTGTGCTAGCCAAAGGTGGAAAAGTCTGCGGTTTTTACCACCTGAACCCTGCATGTGCGCAAAGATGACTCTACCAGAATGCGTGCAGCAAGTCCCAAGACTTCAAGCCAGGCCTGCACTCCGCTGTCACTCAAGGTGTCATTCGTTAGTGGTACTCCCAATGGCAAGAAGTGGAATGAGAACGAGTGCAGTTGCAAAAAACATGAAACCAATAAAGTTTATGCGAAATCTAGGTAAGAGACCTAGCCGTATCTGCAAAACATGTCTGCCAGAACTCTACACAGAATATCGAGTTATAAACAATCTGTAAAGCTGCATTCTCTACCACTGAAGACTTACGGTCAAGCCGGACCATTACATTTAAGTCATTTAGCAGACGCTCTTATCCAGAGCGACTTACAAATTGGTGCATTCACCTTATGACATCCAGTGGAACAGTCACTTTACAATAGTGCATCTAAATCTTAAAGGGGGGGGGGTGAGAAGGAATACTTATCCTATCCTAGGTATTCCTTAGAGGTGGGGTTTCAGGTGTCTCCGGAAGGTGGTGATTGACTCCGCTGTCGTGAGGGAGTTTGTTCCACCATTGGGGGGCCAGAGCAGCGAACAGTTTTGACTGGACTGAGCGGGAGCTGTACTTCCTCAGTGGTAGGGAGGCGAGCAGGCCAGTGGATGAACGCAGTGCCCCTGTTTGGGTGTAGGGCCTGATCAGAGCCTGGAGGTACTGAGGTGCCGTTCCCCTCACAGCTCCGTAGGCAAGCACCATGGTCTTGTAGCGGATGCGAGCTTCAACTGGAAGCCAGTGGAGAGAACGGAGGAGCGGGGTGACGTGAGAGAACTTGGGAAGGTTGAACACCAGACGGGCTGCGGCGTTCTGGATGAGTTGAAGGGGTTTAATGGCACAGGCAGGAGCCCAGCCAACAGCGAGTTGCAGTAATCCAGACGGGAGATGACAAGTGCCTGGATTAGGACCTGCGCCGCTTCCTGTGTGAGGCAGGGTCGTACTCTGCGGATGTTGTAGACCATGAACCTACAGGAACGGGCCACCGCCTTGATGTTGGTTGAGAACGACAGGGTGTTGTCCAGGATCACGCCAAGGTTCTTAGCGCTTTGGGAGGAGGACACAATGGAGTTGTCAACCGTGATGGCGAGATCATGGAACGGGCAGTCCTTCCCGGGAGGAAGAGCAGCTCCGTCTTGCCGAGGTTCAGCTTGAGGTGGTGATCCGTCATCCACACTGATATGTCTGCCAGACATGCAGAGATGCGATTAATTGTGTGTCGTCTGCATAGCAATGATAGGAGAGACCATGTGAGGTTATGACAGAGCCAAGTGACTTGGTGTATAGCGAGAATAGGAGAGGGCCTAGAACAGAGCCCTGGGGGACACCAGTGGTGAGAGCGCGTGGTGAGGAGACAGATTCTCGCCACACCACCTGGTAGGAGCGACCTGTCAGGTAGGACGCAATCCAGCGTGGGCCGCGCCGGAGATGCCCAACTCGGAGAGGGTGGAGAGGAGGATCTGATGGTTCACAGTATCGAAGGCAGCCGATAGATCTAGAAGGATGAGAGCAGAGGAGAGAGAGTTAGCTTTAGCGGTGCGGAGCGCCTCCGTGATACAGAGGAGAGCAGTCTCAGTTGAATGACTAGTCTTGAAACCTGACTGATTTGGATCAAGAAGGTCATTCAGAGAGAGATAGCGGGAGAGCTGGCCAAGGACGGCACGTTCAAGAGTTTTGGAGAGAAAGAAAGAAGGGATACTGGTCTGTAATTGTTGACATCAGAGGGATCGAGTGTAGGTTTTTTCAGAAGGGGACCACAGAGCCATACATTAGCCTCAGCATTCATTCCATTGACAACTGGAAGCTGCAAAGCAAATGCCTTCAGACCTTATTTCCCAGACGGCCCCACCAGAGAAATAATCGCAGCTGGGCTGAGGGAGGCACTTTAATCCGGGGACTTGAAAGAGTCGCTTCAAGTATGTATGACTACCGACAGTGGCTCAAACATAGTCAAACATTGGAGCTGAACAAATGGACAAGACGAGGGTGTTTCCCGCCCCATACACCTTTTTGATATGCCACACTTGTCAGGTGGATGGATTAACTCGGAAAAGGAGAAATGCTCACTAACAAGGATGATAGTCTTGGGTCTCGACCCTGCCCTGTGCAACTGGGTACTGGACTTCCTGACGGGCCGCCACCAGGTGGTGAGGGTAGGTAACATCTCCACCCCGCTGATCCTCAACACTGGGGCCCCACAAGGGTGCGTTCTGAGCCCTCTCCTATACTCCCTGTTCACCCACGACTGTGTGGCCACGCACGCCTCCAACTCAATCAAGTTTGCGGACGACACAACCATGGTAGGCTTGATTACCAACAACGAAGAGACGGCCTACAGGGAGGAGGTGAGGGCCCTCGGAGTGTGGTGTCAGGAAAATAACCTCACACTCAACGTCAACAAAACTAAGGAGATGATTGTGGACTTCAGGAAAGAGCAGAAGGAACACCCCCCTATCCACATCGATGGGACAGCAGTGGAGAGGGTAGTAAGTTTTAAGTTCCTCGGCGTACACATCACAGACAAACTGAATTGGTCCACCCACACAGACAGCATCGTGAAGAAGGCGCAGCAGCGCCTCTTCAACCTCAGGAGGCTGAAGGAATTTGGCTTGTCATCAAAAGCACTCGCAGACTTCTACAGATGCACAATCGAGCTGTATCACCGCCTGGTACGGCAACTGCTCCGCCCACAACCGTAAGGCTCTCCAGAGGGTAGTGAGGTCTGCACAACGCATCACCGGGGGCAAACTACCTGCCTTGCAGGACACCTACACCACCCGATGTCACAGGAAGGCCATAAAGATCATCAAGGACATCAACCACCCGAACCACTGCCTGTTCACCCCGCTATCATCCAGAAGGCGAGGTCAGTACAGGTGCATCAAAGCAGGGACCGAGAGACTGAAAAACAGCTTCTATCTCAAGGCCATCAGACTGTTAAACAGCCACCACTAACATTGAGTGGCTGCTGCCAACACATTGACTCAACTCCAGCCACTTTAATAATGGGAATTGATGTAAAATATATCACTAGCCACTTTAAACAATGCTACTTAATATAATGTTTACATACCCTACATTATTCATCTCATATGTATACATATATACTGTACTCTGTATCATCTACTGCATCTTTATGTAATACATGTATCACTAGCCACTTTAAACTATGCCACTTTGTTTACATACTCATCTCATATGTATATACTGTACTCAATACCATCTACTGTATCTTGCCTATGCTGCCCTGTACCATCACTCATTCATATATCCTTATGTACATATTCTTTATCCCCTTACACTGTGTATAAGACAGTAGTTTTGGAATTGTTAGTTAGATTACTTGTTGGTTATCACTGCATTGTCGGAACTAGAAGCACAAGCATTTCGCTACACTCGCATTAACATCTGCTAACCATGTGTATGTGACAAATACATTTGATTTGATTTGGCTTTGGTGTCGCTGTCATGTTCCCTAAAAATACTTTTAGAGGCTGTGGTCTCCTTCTCACCCACCCACCAGGGTTATTCCACAAAATCTTGATGTCTGAACTCGTCCTAAGTTAAAACATTAGCGTTGTTTAAAAATTAAAATAAACGTATTTTACTTGCATTATTCGAGGTCTGACAACACTGCATCTTTTTTGTTATTTTGACCAGTTGTCATTTTCAGAAATTAAATCCTCTAAATGACAATATTTTAATTTGGGAGAAATGTTGCTGGTTTATAGAATAAAACAAACATGTTAATTTTACACAAACACATAGTAAAACCAGAGAATGATAATTTTGCAGTGGTCTCTTCATTTCTTCCAGAGCTGTATATTTATGAAGTCTACTCTTAATTGACAAAACAAAATAGAAAACGCGGCATTTCGTGACGTTCATTGCACTGTTTGTTCCTCGGTCCTCTCCGTTCCCTCTTGTAGGTGGACTGTTTTCAAAATGGCTGCGTCCACGAATGACAGTAAAGGAGCGTCTCTCTCCAAATCCGAGTATCTGAAACGTTATTTATCTGCAGATGGAGACGCCAAGAAGTCAAGGGAGAAGAAGGCTAAAAAGAAATGCATTAAAGCTACAGGAAAAGGGTGAGTATGTGTGAAAACACCGTGGGAATATGGAGTTAAACAGTCAGGCAGTAGCTAACGTTAGCATGCTAGCCCTACTACACTGTGATAAGTTTGTTATGCTAGCCAGCTAACGTTATCTGGTCGATGTTTCGCTGTAGTTTTTAACCTCTGGCGAACTCCAGTAGCTAGTTGACTAGCTGGCTAGCATTAAAAAAGTTGTTATTTGGCAGTAGTTTCTAACCGCTCTAACGTAAACTCACGTAAACTCGTACATCCCCTTGGTCCGTACAATTGCCCTTATTTTAGAGCCCCAAAAACGTAATACTTCCAGATCAACTGTAATGTCAATACCATTGTAAAGCACAATTTCTCCCATTTCCAACAGAATCAATTACATGACTTTAACGCTGCCCGTTTCTGCATAATTCAAGCAGGCAATGAGCCCCGTCGGGTCTTTTTAAAAATGGCGGGTGGTGAAGCGAAACTAATGCGTGATAGTGAGATGGAGAGATGTTGTGTGGGAAAATTGCTTTTTTTCACTCGATCTGTCCAACTTATCACCTTATCGCCTCTAAAATGTAAAATAAAACACTATAAAGAGTTTATATAAGGTGTCATTACATACCTACTTGGAGGTTTGTGTAGAATTTTAATTGGGTTTTTAGGGCGGTGCTAAAGTGATCTTAGAAGTAAACAGCAGCTTTGAGAATGATGATTGCATGCAGCGACGATGCAAAAAAATGACTAGGTATCCCCCTTTACCGCTGTCACTGTCCATTTCTTGTTTTTAAATGATGATAGAAGTGCTACACCTGGTGGAGAGAGATTGTAAGACAGAAATAGTTGCTTTATGCGTGCTGTACGTTACGACATGACACGTCAAGATGTAACGGAGGGTCAGTTCTCAACTTTTCTCCAATACTATAGAGCCATTACCATGTCGATCAACGCTTGAATAACAACCTAGTTCCCACCCCCAATTTTGACGTCAATAGTCGCTACAGTCCCATTAGTTTTCTTTGTAGCCTCGTTTGAATGTTGCGGTTGAGCATATTTGTACGGAATGGGGTGAGTTTACGTTACTCGGTCTGAGCAGGATGAAGATAGTAGATGACGATGTGGATTGGAAACAGCTGGCCGGCGAGGAAAAGGGGAATGAAGAGGAGGAAGAGGAGGAGGCGCCAGTGGTAAATAATGCTACATAACTAGCTAACTTCACTGTCACTTTGTTTTCAGTTGGGGTGACCTTTACCAAAAACATAATTTTAGAGTGGCTAGCTAGTGCTCTCATCCACTCACCTGTGTCTCTCACTCTATATTGTGTGTCAGGTTGCTGAGGTGATAGACGAGCGTCCAGATGAGATCAAACGCCTGGAAGCCTTCAGGACCAGCAACAAATGGAGAGTGATGGGAGGTGAGCCAGACAGCAGCGGAGGTGCGCTCAGGTGTTGTCCGCTGCATGGTGTGTGTGTGCTAATATATATATATATATATATTTCTCTCTGTTAAGCTGATGAAGAGGTCCCAGAGGAGGTGGAACAGAGAGTTCGACACGATTCGCCAGAGCCCCTGTCACTCAGAAAGCAGCGTCATGATTCACCAGAGCCCCTGTCACTCAGAAAGCAGCGTCATGATTCACCAGAGCCCCTGTCACTCAGAAAGCAGCGTCATGATTCGCCGGACGTCTCTCCACATAGGAGGATTGGACATGAATCCCCCGATGCGTCTCTTCGTAGACTGAAGCCTAGCGTTCCTCCATCATCATCATCATCCCAACCCCCCCACAGGACACACAGCAGAGGTGAGACCTGACCCCTAACCTCTGACCCTGAAATCAGTGTTTTTGGACAAGTTCAGAGGTGTATTCACTAGGAATCAAACTGAGAAAGACCAACTTCAATTTGCCCAATAGAAACAAACAAAATTATCTGTTTGGAGTAAACAGTTTCTGTTGCAAAACGTTTTGCTACAGTTTGCGACTAATGAATACAATCCATGTTAACATCCATTCAAAGACAAATCTCTCTATATAACCCTGGGGTGTATTCATTTAGTACCAGTTTTGCAACGGCAACAGATTATTCCAAATGGAAGTTGTTTTCTGATTTAAAAAGTCCATATTGGACTAATTCTGGTGGGTCCCTCCCTGTTTCATTCTGTTTGGTTCCGTTGGTTCCTAATTAATACTCCCCTACTCTACAGCCTGGGTGGAAGTTCACCACGTTCTTGGTGTGGTTCTGAAGTTATTTAAAAAAAATGTTTCTTCAGATTCATCTCCGTCCAGGAAAAAAGCAAAGTCTTCGTCGTCTGCTCGTGTTGGCCAGCGCTCTTCGGGGTCTGAACAATCCCCACCCAGGAGGCGGGCTCAGAACGGGCCCGGCTCAGACTCAGACCAATCACCTCCAAGGAAAAGGACACAGATGGGAGGGGCCTCTGATTCTGACCAATCACCGCCCAGGCGAAGGCGAAAGGGAGGGCAGAACTGTGATTCTGACCAATCACCCCCTAGGAGGCGAACCCATGGTGGGAGGGGCTCAGACTCTGACCTCTCCCCCCCTCGTAGGCCTGACCAATCACAGGTGAGCATGTGGAGCTGAAGGGAAGAGGCACAGAAATTCAAGTATTAGGCCACGTTCAGTTGACATATGTTATGGAATGTTGCAGATAGAAATGTCATGAATAGAGCCAACATGAATGCCTTATTCTACATGTCAGAGAGGCATGTTTGTTCCACATAGCATATTTCTATTTGAACGTTCCGACACAATGCATCCTGCTGAACATGCCCCTGTAGCTAGGTAGAGAAGTTTTGTGGAAGCTTTGCCCATTCTAACATCTGTGTGTGTGTTAGTCTCGGAGCATGCTGTCAGGAGCTGCAGCAGGACTGGTATCAGTGGAGGTTCTAAGAAGAGAACAGGAGGAGAACCGACGCAGAGACAAGATCAACCAGCCGCTAGAAGGTACTACTCACACACCACACACCCTCCTGCTGTATGTTACTATAGTACACCACACACACCCTCCTGCTGTATGTTACTATAGTACACCACACACACCCTCCTGCTGTATGTTACTATAGTACACCACACACACACACACCCTCCTGCTGTATGTTACTATAGTACACCACACACACCTCCTGCTGTATGTTACTATAGTACACCACACACACACCCTCCTGCTGTATGTTACTATAGTACACCACACACACACCCTCCTGCTGTATGTTACTATAGTACACCACACACACACCCCTCCTGCTGTTATATAGTACACCACACACACACACCCTCCTGCTGTATGTTACTACACCACACACACACCCTCCTGCTGTATGTTACTATAGTACACCACACACACACACCCTCCTGCTGTATGTTACTATAGTACACCACACACACACCCTCCTGCTGTATGTTACTATAGTACACCACACACACACACCTCCTCCTGCTGTATGTTACTATAGTACACCACACATGTTACTATAGTACACACACACACACACTCCTGCTGTATGTTACTATAGTACACCACACACACACACCCTCCTGCTGTATGTTACTATAGTACACCACACACACACCCCTCCTGCTGTATGTTACTATAGTACACCACACACACACACCCTCCTGCTGTATGTTACTATAGTACACACACCCTCCTGCTGTATGTTACTATAGTACACACACACCACCTGCTGTATGTTACTATAGTACACCACACACACACACCCTCCTGCTGTATGTTACTATAGTACACCACACACACACACCCCTCCTGCTGTATGTTACTATAGTACACCACACTACACCCTCCTGTATGTTACTATAGTACACCACACACACCCTCCTGCTGTATGTTACTATAGTACACCACACACACACACCCTCCTGCTGTATGTTACTATAGTACACCACACACACACCCTCCTGCTGTATGTTACTATAGTACACCACACACACACACCCTCCTGCTGTATGTTACTATAGTACACCACACACACACCCTCCTGCTGTATGTTACTATAGTACACCACACACACACACCCTCCTGCTGTATGTTACTGTATGTTACTATAGTACACCACACACACACACCCTCCTGCTGTATGTTACTATAGTACACCACACACACACCCTCCTGCTGTATGTTACTATAGTACACCACACACACACCCTCCTGCTGTATGTTACTATAGTACACCACACACACACACCCTCCTGCTGTATGTTACTATAGTACACCACACACACACACCCTCCTGCTGTATGTTACTATAGTACACCACACACACACCTCCTGCTGTATGTTACTATAGTACACCACACACACACACCCTCCTGCTGTATGTTACTATAGTACACCACACACCACACACACACCTCCTGCTGTATGCTGTATGTTACTATAGTACACCACACACACACACACCCTCCTGCTGTATGTTACTATAGTACACCACACACACACACACCCTCCTGCTGTATGTTACTATAGTACACCACACACACACACACCCTCCTGCTGTATGTTACTATAGTACACCACACACACACACACCCTCCTGCTGTATGTTACTATAGTACACCACACACACACACCCTCCTGCTGTATGTTACTATAGTACACCACACACACACACCCTCCTGCTGTATGTTACTATAGTACACCACACACACACCACCCTCCTGCTGTATGTTACTATAGTACACCACACACACACACACCCTCCTGCTGTATGTTACTATAGTACACCACACACACACCCTCCTGCTGTATGTTACTATAGTACACCACACACACACACCTCCTGCTGTATGTTACTATAGTACACCACACACACACCCCTCCTGCTGTATGTTACTATAGTACACCACACACACACACCCTCCTGCTGTATGTTACTATAGTACACCACACACACACACCCTCCTGCTGTATGTTACTATAGTACACCACACACACACCTCCTGCTGTATGTTACTATAGTACACCACACCTGCTGTATGTTACTATAGTACACCACACACACACACCCTCCTGCTGTATGTTACTATAGTACACCACACACACACACCTCCTGCTGTATGTTACTATAGTACACCACACACACACACCTCCTGCTGTATGTTACTATAGTACACCACACACACACACCTCCTGCTGTATGTTACTATAGTACACCACACACACACCCTCCTGCTGTATGTTACTATAGTACACCACACACACACACCCTCCTGCTGTATGTTACTATAGTACACCACACACACACCCTCCTGCTGTATGTTACTATAGTACACTCCTGCTGTATGTTACTATAGTACACCACACACACACACCCTCCTGCTGTATGTTACTATAGTACACCACACACACACACCCTCCTGCTGTATGTTACTATAGTACACCACACACACACCCTCCTGCTGTATGTTACTATAGTACACCACACACACACACCCTCCTGCTGTATGTTACTATAGTACACCACACACACACACCCTCCTGCTGTATGTTACTATAGTACACCACACACACACCCTCCTGCTGTATGTTACTATAGTACACCACACACACCCTCCTGCTGTATGTTACTATAGTACACCACACACACACACCCTCCTGCTGTATGTTACTATAGTACACCACACACACACACCCTCCTGCTGTATGTTACTATAGTACACCACACACACACACCCTCCTGCTGTATGTTACTATAGTACACCACACACACACACCCTCCTGCTGTATGTTACTATAGTACACCACACACACACACCCTCCTGCTGTATGTTACTATAGTACACCACACACACACACCCTCCTGCTGTATGTTACTATAGTACACCACACACACACCCTCCTGCTGTATGTTACTATAGTACACCACACACACACCCTCCTGCTGTATGTTACTATAGTACACCACACACACACACCCTCCTGCTGTATGTTACTATAGTACACCACACACACACACCCTCCTGCTGTATGTTACTATAGTACACCACACACACACACCCTCCTGCTGTATGTTACTATAGTACACCACACACACACACCCTCCTGCTGTATGTTACTATAGTACACCACACACACACACCCTCCTGCTGTATGTTACTATAGTACACCACACACACACACCCTCCTGCTGTATGTTACTATAGTACACCACACACACACACCCTCATGCTGTATGTTACTATAGTACACCACACACACACCCTCCTGCTGTATGTTACTATAGTACACCACACACACACACCCTCCTGCTGTATGTTACTATAGTACACCACACACACACACCCTCCTGCTGTATGTTACTATAGTACACCACACACACACCCTCCTGCTGTATGTTACTATAGTACACCACACACACACACCCTCCTGCTGTATGTTACTATAGTACACCACACACACACCCTCCTGCTGTATGTTACTATAGTACACCACACACACACACCCTCCTGCTGTATGTTACTATAGTACACCACACACACACACCCTCCCGCTGTATGTTGTTGCTAGCGCCGGTCTGCTGTACTCACTAGGTAGTGTTGGCTGGCGCCGGTCTGCTGTACTCACTAGGTAGTGTTGGCTGGCGCCGGTCTGCTGTACTCACTAGGTAGTGTTGGCTGGCGCCGGTCTGCTGTACTCACTAGGTAGTGTTGGCTGGCGCCGGTCTGCTGTACTCACTAGGTAGTGTTGGCTGGCGCCGGTCTGCTGTACTCACTAGGTAGTGTTGGCTGGCGCCGGTCTGCTGTACACACTAGGTAGTGTTGGCTGGCGCCGGTCTGCTGTACTCACTAGGTAGTGTTGGCTGGCGCCGGTCTGCTGTACACACTAGGTAGTGTTGGCTGGCGCCGGTCTGCTGTACTCACTAGGTAGTGTTGGCTGGCGCCGGTCTGCTGTACTCACTAGGTAGTGTTGGCTGGCGCCGGTCTGCTGTACTCACTAGGTAGTGTTGGCTGGCGCCGGTCTGCTGTACTCACTAGGTAGTGTTGGCTGGCGCCGGTCTGCTGTACTCACTAGGTAGTGTTGGCTGGCGCCGGTCTGCTGTACTCACTAGGTAGTGTTGGCTGGTCTGCTGTACTCACTAGGTCTGGCGCTGTACTCACTAGGTAGTGTTGGCTGGCGCCGGTCTGCTGTACTCACTAGGTAGTGTTGGCTGGCGCCGGTCTGCTGTACACTAGGTAGTGTTGGCTGGCGCCGGTCTGCTGTAAACACTAGGTAGTGTTGGCTGGCGCCGGTCTGCTGTACTCACTAGGTAGTGTTGGCTGGCGCCGGTCTGCTGTACTCACTAGGTAGTGTTGGCTGGCGCCGGTCTGCTGTACTCACTAGGTAGTGTTGGCTGGCGCCGGTCTGCTGTACACACTAGGTAGTGTTGGCTGGCGCCGGTCTGCTGTACTCACTAGGTAGTGTTGGCTGGCGCCGGTCTGCTGTACTCACTAGGTAGTGTTGGCTGGCGCCGGTCTGCTGTACTCACTAGGTAGTGTTGGCTGGCGCCGGTCTGCTGTACTCACTAGGTAGTGTTGGCTGGCGCCGGTCTGCTGTACTCACTAGGTAGTGTTGGCTGGCGCCGGTCTGCTGTACTCACTAGGTAGTGTTGGCTGGCGCCGGTCTGCTGTACTCACTAGGTAGTGTTGGCTGGCGCCGGTCTGCTGTACTCACTAGGTAGTGTTGGCTGGCGCCGGTCTGCTGTACTCACTAGGTAGTGTTGGCTGGCGCCGGTCTGCTGTACTCACTAGGTAGTGTTACTCTGCTGTACTCACTAGGTAGTGTTACTATGTGGTGTTTATACTAATCCATCTGTTCTGTCTCTCCTGCAGATGCGTCTCGAAATGCAGAGACTGTGTTCAGAGATAAGAGTGGGAAGCGGAGAGACATCGAGACAGAGAGAGAGAGCAGAGGAGGAAGGCCGGAGAGAAGGCAGAGAAAGACCTGAAATATGCTCAGTGGGGGAAAGGGTGAGAGAGACTGTGTGTGTAGTATAAATGTATATTTATCTTTACTATTTTCTACATTGTAGAATAATAGTGAAGACCTCAAAACTATGAATTAACACATGGAATCATGTAGGAACCAAAAAAAGTGTTAAACAAATCTAAATCTATTTGAGATTCTTCAAAGAAGCCATCCTTTGCATTGATGATAGCTTTGCTCGCTCTGCAATCTCACACCATGGATTAAACAAGTGACCTCAATAAGGGATCATAGCTTTCAGCTGGTCAGTCTGTCTGTCATTTACGTGTGTGTGTGTGTGTGTGTGTGTGTGTGTGTGTGTGTGTGTGTGTGTAGTGTGGCCCAGGGCCAGATGCAGCTGCAGAATGTTGAGGATGCGTTGAGGGAATCCCAGAAGCCTCTAGCACGTTCCTGTGATGACCAGGACCTGGACAGGATGTTGAGAGAGCAGGAGAGAGAGGGAGACCCCATGTTGGCCATGATGAGACGCAAAAAGGACCGAGACAGCAAACTACGAGGAGTCAAAGGTGTGTGGGTGTGTGTGGGTGGGGGGGTGTATTGTGGCTCTAGGGCCACATCGGGATTTCAATGTTCAGCAAAAGGCCGCACCTATTTATTTTGGGGGCTGCTTTTTTCTTCTCTACAAGCAATTTGTAGGCCAGAAAACAGCAGTTATTTGAACATTTATATAGTTGGTAAATTTTTGTTGTGTTCTTCGTTTCTGTCTGGTGTCAGAGGTCCAGAGTGGCCTGGAGTGGTTTCAAACCCTGGTGTGTGAAGGGTTAAGCTGAAACAAATGCTAAGATTCTACTTGTGATGTACCACAGCTTCCTCAGCCAATCACAATGAATCTCTCTGACACTTCCTGTTGTTGTTTACAGAGAAGCCTCGCTACAAAGGCCCGGCTCCGCCCCCAAACCGCTTTAACATTCCACCAGGTTACCGTTGGGATGGAGTGGACAGGTACACCTCTCACCCCCTCTGTGTGTGTTGGGGGGGGGGTCTGTGTGTGTGTGTGTGTGTGTGTGTGTGTGTGTGTGTGTGTGTGTGTGTTGGGGTGTGTGTGTGTTGGGGGTGTGTGTGTGTTGGGGGTGTCTATGTGTTGGGGGGTGTGTGTGTGTGTGTGTGTCTGTGTGTTGGGGGTGTCTATGTGTTGGGGGGGGTCTGTGTGTTGGGGGGGTCTGTGTGTTGGGGGTGTCTGTGTGTTGGGGGTGTGTGTGTGTGTGTGTGTAGCGCCACGCTCATTTATCATTCATATATAATTAGAATTAACATAATATATAATTAACATTATAATTACTCTGAAAAAATGTGTTGCTCATATTATTGTGTGTGTGTGTGTGTGTCAGGTCGAATGGTTTTGAACAGAAGAGGTACACCAGGATGGCTGATAAGAAGGCTGTGCAGGAGATGGCCTACAAGTGGAGCGTGGAAGATATGTAGAGGAGAGATGGAGACGCTGGCTGTTAAGAGAACATCTACACCATGAGACTGCTTCAACAAACCCAGCAGGCTCTACATTACACACTGTACTGTGTAAAGGAAGTCAACGATGAGGTTTTTCCTGCTTCATTAAATACTGTTTTGTAACTCTGTGGCTCCTGATTTATATTCTGTTGTATGTTAATAGCAGATTCTATGAGATGACAACCAGCATCGCCGCAGATATCAAGATGAGCCCTTACCCAGTCACACAGTCTCAAGATGAGCCCTTACCCAGTCACACAGTCTCAAGATGAGCCCTTACCCAGTCACACAGAGCACTGCGTATCTGCACCGGCCTGCTTTTTTGATGCTACAACTTGGTAGATACAAGCCCAAAAAAGAGGAGAAATGGTTTATTTAGGACCAAAAGTGTGATTAATCATGATTAACTAATGCCATTAACTCAATTAAAATATGTTCAATGTTTGACAGCCCTAATAACGACTCAATATTAGATCAGTCAGAATTTAGCCATGATACATCACGGTATTGATTCTCAGTAGCATGACCAATGTGTGTCAGTCACCAGAGGGTTCTGTTTGTGTGTCAGTTGTCACCAATTTGTGTCAGTTGTCACAGAGGGTTCTGTTTGTGTGTCAGTTGTCACTAGAGGGTTCTGTTCTGTGTGTCAGTTGTCACTAGAGGGTTCTGTTGGGTTCTGTATGTGTGTCAGTTGTCACCAGAGGGTTCTGTTTGTGGCCTGGTATTCATTATGACAGCTTTTCAGCTAAGGCCCTGTCTAGACAGTTCATGCAGCTTTAGTATTCTGATCATGAAATTCTGAACACATCATGCATCTTCACCAACATTTAAATGTCTACCATGTCCAGATCCCCTTTTCTAGCACTATATTCAAATGCCAGTATGCATTAATGAGAATAGACTAAATATGATAACCCAACAACTCTTATGACCGTAGCTTACTACTGTAGCTAGCTAGCTACACTACATATACAAAGTATGTGGGCACCTCTTCAAATGAGTGAAAACGGCTATTTCAGCCACACCTGTGACTGGTGTATAAAATCGAGCACACAGCCATGCAATCTCCATAGACATACATTGGCAGTAGAATGGCCTGTACTGAGGAGCTCAGTGCCTCAATCATAGGATGCCACCTTTCCAATAAGTCAGTTTGTCAAATTTCTGTCCTTCTAGAGCTGCCCCTGACAACTGTAAGTGCTGGTATTGTGAAGTGGAAACATCAAGGAGCAACAACAGCTCAGCCAGGAAGTAGTTGGCTATACGTGCTCACAGAACGGAACTGCCCAGTGCTGTAACGCGTAAAAATCATCTGTCCTCTGTTGCAACACAAACTGCCTCCGGAAGCAACATCAGCAAAAGGACTGTTCGTTGGGAAGCCTCATGAAATGGGTTTCCGTGGCCGAGCAGCCACACACAAGCCTAAGATCACCATATGCAACGCCAAGCGTCAGATGGACTGGTGAAAAGCTTGCCGCTATTGGACTCATGAAACGCATTCTCTGGAGTGATGCATCATGCTTCACCATCTGGCAGTCCGATGGACGAATCTGGGTTTGGCGGATGCCAGGAGAATCTTAATGCTACAGCATACAATGAAGTTCTAGATGATGATTCTGTGCTTCCAACTTTGTGGCTTTAGGTACCTCTTTCGGCATTACAATTCCCCGTGCAAAAACCGAGGTCTATACAGAAATGGTTTGTCGATATATGTGTAGAAGAACTTGACTGGCCTGCACAGAGCCCTGACCTCAACTCCATAGAACACCTTGGGGATGAATTGGAACGCCGACTGCGAGCCAGGCCTAATCACCCAACATCAGTGCCCGAACTCACTAATGCTCTTGTGGCTGAATGGAAGCAAGTCCGCGCAGCAATGTTCCAACATATATTGGAAAGCCTTCCCAGAAGAGGGGAGGCTGTTATAGCAGCAATGTTCCAACATCTAGTGGAAAGCCTTCCCAGAAGAGTGGAGGCTGTTATAGCAGCAATGTTCCTACATCTAGTGGAAAGCCTTCCCAGAAGAGTGGAGGCTGTTATAGCAGCAATGTTCCTACATCTAGTGGAAAGCCTTCCCAGAAGAGTGGAGGCTGTTATAGCAGCAATGTTCCTACATCTAGTGGAAAGCCTTCCCAGAAGAGTGGAGGCTGTTATAGCAGCAATGTTCCTACATCTAGTGGAAAGCCTTCCCAGAAGAGTGGAGGCTGTTATAGCAGCAATGATCCAACATCTAGTGAAAACCTTCCCTGAAGATTGGAGGCTGATATAGCAGCAAAGGGGGGACCAACTCCATATTAATGACTTCCCAGAAGAGTGGAGGCTGTTATAGTAGCAAAGGGGGGACCAACACTATATTAATGTCCATGACTTTGGAATGAGATGTTTGACGAGCAGGTGGCCACATACTTTTGGTCATTATAATGTAGCTAGCAAAGCTAAAAGGAAGGCAGGGTTGGGGAGTAACGGATAACATGTAAGGGATTACAAAAACCCAGTAACTGTAATCCGTTACGTTACCAGCAAATATATTATAATCAGATTACAGATGCTTTAGAAAAACTAGAAGATTACTTGGAGGATAACGTTTAAATTGACTCTGTTTTCTCAATGACATTCAAATCAGCATTAAAAAAAGACGTAAGTTTAAATTTGTTCCACCTGAGTGAGTCTGACCACCAATCAGAGACCACTATGATGTCAGAGACCACTATGATGACACAAGCATCGCCCTTTTTGAGTTTTTGAGCAGTGGCTTCTTCCTTGCTGAGCGGCCTTTCAGGTTATGTCGATATAGAACTCGTTTTACTGTGGATATAGATACTTTTGTACCGGTTTCCTCCAGCATCTTCAAAAGGTACTTTGCTGTTGTTTTGAGATTGATTTGCACTTTTCGCACCAAAGTACGTTCATCTCTAGGAGACAGAACGCGTCTCCTTCCTGAGCAGTATGACGGCTGCGCGGTCCCATGGTGTTTATACTTGCATACTATTGTTTGTACAAATGAACATGGTACCTTCAGGCGCTTGGACATTGCATAAACCAGACTTGTGGAGGTCTACATATTATTTTCTGAGGTATTGGCTGATTTCTTTGGAGTTCCCCATGATGTCAAGCAAAGAGGCACTGAGTTTGAAGGTAGGCCTTGAAATACATCCACAGGTACACCTCCAATGACTCAAATGATGTCAATTAGCCTATCAGAAGCTTCTAAAGCCATGACAAAATTTCCTGGAATTTTCCAAGCTGTTTAAAGGCACAGTCAACTTAGTGTATGTAATCTTCTGACCCACTGGATTTGTGATACAGTGAGTTATAAGTGAAATAATCGGAGTGACTATTAAATGACTCCAACCTAAGTGTATGTAAACTTCCAACTTCAGCAGTAGGTATACACTGCTCAAAAAAATAAAGGGAACACTAAAACAACACATCCTAGATCTGAATGAATGAAATATTCTTATTAAATACTTTTTTCTTTACATAGTTGAATGTGCTGACAACAAAATCACACAAAAATTATCAATGGAAATCAAATTTATCAACCCATGGAGATCTGGATTTGGAGTCACACTCAAAATTAAAGTACAAAACCACACTACAGGCTGATCAAACTTTGATATAATGTCCTTATAACAAGTCAAAGTGAGGCTCAGTAGTGTGTGGGCCTCCACGTGCCTGTATGACCTCCCTACAATGCCTGGTTGTCCTACGGATGAGGTGGCGGATGGTCTCCTGAGGGATCTCCTCCCAGACCTGGACTAAAGCATCAGCCAACTCCTGGACAGTCTGTGGTGCAACGTGGCATTGGTGGATGGAGCGAGACATGATGTCCCAGATGTGCTCAATTGGATTCAGGACTGGGGAACGGCGGGCCAGTCCATAGCATCAATGCCTTCCTCTTGCAAGAACTGCTGACACACTCCAGCCACATGAGGTCTAGCATTGTCTTGCATTAGGAGGAACCCAGGGCAAACCGCACCAGCACATGGTCTCACTAGGGGTCTGAGGATCTCATCTCGGTACCTAATGGCAGTCAGGCTACCTCTGGCGAGCACATGGAGGGCTGTGCGGCCCCCCAAAGAAATGCCACCCCACACCATGACTGACCCACCGCCAAACCGTTCATGCTGGAGGATGTTGCAGGCAGCAGAACGTTCTCCACGGCGTCTCCAGACTCTGTCACGTCTGTCACATGTGCTCAGTGTGAACCTGCTTTCATCTGTGAAGAGCACAGGGCGCCAGTGGCGAATTTGCCAATCTTGGTGTTCTCTGGCAAATGCCAAACGTCCTGCATGGTGTTGGGCTGTAAGCACAACCCCCACCTGTGGTCGGACCTCAGACCACCCTCATGGAGTATGTTTCTGACCTTTTGAGCAGACACATGCACATTTGTGGCCTGCTGGAGGTCGTTTTGCCGGGCTCTGGCAGTGCTCCTCCTGCTCCTCCTTGCACAAAGGCGGAGGTAGCGGTCCTGCTGCTGGGTTGTTGCCCTCCTACGGCCTCCTCAACATCCCCTGATGTACTGGCCTGTCTCCTGGTAGTGCCTCCATGCTCCGGACACTACGCTGACAGACACAGCAAACCTTCTTGCCACAGCTCGCATTGATGTGCCATCCTGGATGAGCTGCACTACCTGAGCCACTTGTGTGGGTTGTAGACTCCGTCTCATGCTACCACTAGAGTGAAAGCACCGGCATTCAAAAGTGACCAAAACATCAGCCAGGAAGCATAGGAACTGAGAAGTGGTCTGTGGTCATCACCTGCAGAACCACTCCTTTATTTGGGGAATCTTGCTAATTGCCTATAATTTCCACCTGTTGTCTATTCCATTTGCACAACAGCGTGTTTAATTTATTGTCAATCAGTGTTGCTTCCTAAGTGGACAGTTTGATTTCACAGAAGTGTGATTGACTTGGAGTTACGTTGTGTTGTTTAAGTCTTCCCTTTATTTTCTTGAGCAGTGTATCATTTATATCTCCATTGATTCTTGAAGAATATAATTTATAAAATAGCCAACCTTTGCCTTGATGACAACATTGCACACTCTTGGCAAAGCATGTCATTCCATGAGCATGCCATTCCATAAGCATGCCATTCCATGAGCATTCCATTCCATGAGCATTCCATTCCATAAGCATTCCATTCCATAAGCATGCCATTCCATAAGCATGCCATTCCATAAGCATGCCATTACATGAGCAGTCCATTCCATAAGCATGCCATTACATGAGCATTCCATTCCATAAGCATGCCATTCCATAAGCATTCCATTCCATAAGCATGCCATTCCATGAGCATTCCATTCCATAAGCATTCCATGAGCATGCCATTCCATAAGCATTCCATTCCATAAGCATGCCATTCCATAAGCATGCCATTCCATAAGCATTCCATTCCATGAGCATGCCATTCCATTCCATAAGCATGCCATTACATGAGCATTCCATTCCATAAGCATTCCATTACATGAGCATGCCATTACATGAGCATTCCATTCCATAAGCATGCCATTACATGAGCATTCCATTCCATAAGCATTCCATTACATGAGCATGCCATTCCATGAGCATTCCATTCCATGAGCATTCCATTCCATAAGCATTCCATTCCATAAGCATGCCATTCCATAAGCATGCCATTCCATGAGCATGCCATTCCATGAGCATGCCATTCCATCAGCATGCCATTCCATCAGCATGCCATTCCATCAGCATGCCATTCCATGAGCATTCCATTCCATAAGCATGCCATTCCATAAGCATGCCATTACATGAGCATTCCATAAGCATGCCATTCCATAAGCATTCCATTCCATAAGCATCCCATTCCATGAGCATGCCATTCCATAAGCATGCCATTACATGAGCATTCCATTCCATAAGCATGCCATTACATGAGCAGTCCATTCCATAAGCATGCCATTACATGAGCATTCCATAAGCATGCCATTCCATAAGCATTCCATTCCATAAGCATGCCATTACATGAGCATTCCATTCCATAAGCATGCCATTCCATAAGCATTCCATTCCATAAGCATGCCATTCCATGAGCATTCCATTCCATAAGCATGCCATTCCATGAGCATGCCATTCCATAAGCATTCCATTCCATAAGCATGCCATTCCATTAGCATTCCATTCCATAAGCATGCCATTCCATAAGCATTCCATTCCATGAGCATGCCATTCCATAAGCATTCCATTCTATAAGCATGCCATTACATGAGCATTCCATTCCATAAGCATTCCATTACATGAGCATTCCATTCTATAAGCATGCCATTACATGAGCATTCCATTCCATAAGCATTCCATTCCATGAGCATGCCATTCAATATTTTTCAACTTGAATCAATGAGCCCAGTCAGTCCTCCATGGCATCATGGCAACAGAGGAGGACTGGCTAATAAATCCTTAGTTTTGGCATCATGCTCAGGTACAAAAAATTTGGGGATCTATACTTCCATATTTCCAAGTCCTGTTCTTGAAGATCAAAGGGTATAACATTTATTGGAATGACTGTAATTCTGATAGACTTTGGTTTTTAATGTAAAGATATAATTGAATTGTATTATTATAATGTAGTAGAAAGCGATGTCTTAGAAGAAGCCTACATAACCAACCCATAATGTAACATTTTACATCCATATATGGCCAGCTATGTAAGCTTTAACATTGATTTATCCTGCAATAGATGTTGTTCAATTGGTAACATACATGTCTTCTTCTAATGCCTCCCTAAGGGGAAAGTAATCTAAAAGTAACTGAATGTAATCAGATTACGTTACTGAGTTTGGTTAATCTAAAAGTTACCCAAGTAACTCAGGTTACTGTGCAATGTTTGACTAGTAACTGTAACGGATTACATTTAGAAAGTGATTTATGCACCGCTGCAATCAGGCTAGCATATCACATAGACAAACACATGTTTTTCTGAATAAGCTAGCTGGCTAGCATATCACATAGACAAACACATGTTTTTCTGAATAAGCTAGCTTGCTAGTATATCACATAGACAAACACATGTTTTTCTGAATAAGCTAACTGGCTAGCATATCACATAGACAAACACATGTTTTTCTGAATAAGCTAGCTGGCTAGCATATTACATAGACAAACACATGTTTTCTGAATAAGCTAACTGGCTAGCATATCACATAGACAAACACATGTTTTTCTGAATAAGCTAGCTGGCTAGCATATCACATAGGCAAAAACATGTTTTTTTCTGAATAAGCTAACTGGCTAGCATATCACATAGGCAAACACATGTTTTCTGAATAAGCTAACTGGCTAGCATATCACATAGGCAAAAACATGTTTTTCTGAATAAGCTAACTGGCTAGCATATCACATAGGCAAACACATGTTTTTCTGAATAAGCTAACTGGCTAGCATATCACATAGACAGACACGCTATGAACACATTTCCTCCAACATTATAATGAAAAGGTGCCTCTCGGTCCCAAAACACACGTTTTCTGGAGACTTGTGAGAGGAGTGCTGATGATGTCGCCCACTGTAGGCGCTTTCAGTCACCTGATTGCATCCAGACTGAGGACAAATCCACACACAATGCATCCCTGACACTCAGACTGAGGACAAATCCACACACAATGCATCCCTGACCACCTCCTGAAGTGGTCAGCACAGGGGAGCTGCTGAGGGGAGGACGGCTCATAATAATGGATGGAACGGAGTGAATGGAATAGAATTAAACACATGGGAACCATTCCATTGATTCCGTTCCAGTCATTACTATGAGCCCATCTTCCACAAAATTAAAAAGCCACCGGCTGTCTGTGGTGGTCCGACAGATGGAACTCTATCTGACCACAGTGGCACTTCTGTGCATCGAGACCTGTCTTTTCAAAGCGATCACATGTAAGTGTAAAAGTGTAGACAGCCTCAACATCTTTACAAACAATGTGTACTGTTGATTAAAAAAACTAGTAACAAATCACTTTATTGATGGCAAACTCATTTCCAAAATGGTATCTTTGAGTTTTGGTAGGCAGCTCAACAGAAGCAATACATGATTGATTATTTGATTTATTTGAAATGTATTCCTTATTTTACCAGGTGAGTTGACTGAGAATACGTTCTCATTTACAACAACGACCTGGGAGAATGAATTGATTGATTGATTAACTGTCTCAGCAAGCAGCAGCAGTAGAGACAGGGAGGCAGAAACAGACACAGAGATGGTTGGTTGTTCTGCAGATGCTTCTACAACAGAATGATGTGGCTATGATATGTATTTTATGTGGTGTGGAAGAGCAGGAAACTGGTTTCAGCAGGTGTGATCTGGTTTAATCTCTCGTGGACAAATTCTGTATGTAAATGGGAACAATCTGTCAAGGCTCATGTAGAATTATGGGATTTACGAGCAGCGGTAGTTCCTGGTTTGGGGTTTTCATCATTGATTATTTGATAGAATCAGGATTGTTCAAAAGCGGTAATCAAACTGTGGCTGAGATTTCAAACCCGTGTGTGGATGATGAAAGGTTTCCGCTAGATACCACACCTACAAATTCAAATTGAAGTAAAACAGGAAGTGACAAACTTTCATGAAAATGTTACTTCTGCAAACCGAGATTAGTCTGGTTGAATCTGGTTTTGAGCTCATTCAATGTGGCTCTGTGATTTTCATGTGGTTCTATGAGTTGGGCAAGATCAGGAAGCCGGTGAAAGTGTTGTCCAGCTCGTTCGTCTTTAGTGATGATAGCGTTGTTATCGGTGGGCTGTAGAGACACCACGTCTCCCTCCAGATCCAGCACCACCGACCCAGACGTCACCAGGAATCCACTCGACGAATCACAGAACCCCACCTTCACAACAACAACAACAACAACTTATCACATAACCTAGAACAATAATAACCTTAAAATCACAGAACAACTTCACAACAACAACAGGACACCTTCACAACAACAACAGGACACCTTCACAACAACAACAGAATACCTTCACAACAACAACAGGACACCTTCACAACAACAACAGAACACCTTCACAACAACAACAGAATACCTTCACAACAACAACAGGACACCTTCACAACAACAACAACATAACACCTTCACATCAACAACAGGACACCTTCACAACAACAACAGAACACCTTCACAACAACAGAATACCTTCACTACAACAACAACAGGACACCTTCACAACAACAACAGGACACCTTCACAAACAACAACAACAGGATACCTTCACAACAACAACAACAGGACACTTTCACAACAACAACAGAACACCTTCACAACAACAACAGGACACCTTCACAACAACAACAGGACACCTTCACAACAACAGGACACCTTCACAACAACAATAGGACACCTTCACAACAACAACAGGACACCTTCACAACAACAGGACACCTTCACAACAACAACAGGACACCTTCCACAACAACAGCACACCTTCACAACAACAACAGGACACCTTCACAAAACAACAAACACCTTCACAACAACAACAGAACACCTTCACAACAACAACAGGACACCTTCACAACAACAGAACTCTCTTCACAACAACAACAGAACACCTTCACAACAACAACAGAATACCTTCACAACAACAACAGAACACCTTCTAGCAACAACAGAACACCTTCACAACAACAACAGGACACCTTCACAACAACAACAGACACCTTCACAACAACAACAGAATACCTTCACAACAACAACAACAACATAACACCTTCACAACAAAAACAGGACACCTTCACAACAACAACAGAACACCTTCACAACATCAACAGAACACCTCCACAACAACAACAGAACACCTTCACAACAACAACAGAACAACAACAACAACAGAACACCTTCACAACAACAACAGAACACCTTCACAACAACAACAGACACCTTCACAACAACAACAGGACACCTTCCCACAACAACAACAGAATACCTTCACAACAACAACAACATAACACCTACAACAAAAACAGACACCTTCACAACAACAACAGAACACCTTCACAACATCAACAGAACACCTCCACAACAACAACAGAACACCTTCACCAACAACAACAGAACACCTTCACAACAACAACAGAACACCTTCACAACAACAACAGAACACCTTCACAACAACAACAGAACACCTTCACAACAACAACAGGACACCTTCACAACAACAACAACAGAACACATTCACAACAACAACAAACACCTTCACAACAACAACAAAACACCTTCACAACAACAACAAAACACCTTCAAACAACAACAGAATACCTTCACAACAACAACAGAACACCTTCACAACAACAACAACAGGACACCTTCACAACAACAACAGAACACCTTCACAACAACAACAGAATACCTTCACAACAACAACATAATAACTTCACAACAACAACAGAACACCTTCACAAACAAACAACAAATAGACACCTTCACAACAACAACAACAGGACACCTTCACAACAACAACAGAACACCTTCAACACCAGAACACCTTCACAACAACAACAGAATACCTTCACAACAACAACAGGACACCTTCACCCCTTCACAACAACAACAGAACACCTTCACAACAACAACAGAACACCTTCACAACAACAACAGGACACCTTTCACAACAACAACAGAACACCTAACACCAGGACACCTTCACAACAACAACAGGACATACCTTCACAACAACACCTTCATACCAACAAACACCTTCACAACAACAACATAACACCTTCACAACAGCAACAGAACACCTTCATACCAACAACAGGACACCTTCACAACAACAGAATACCAACACAACAACAACAGGACACCTTCACAACAACAACACCTGACAACAACAGAATACCTCACAACAACAACAGAACACCTTCACAACAACAGAATATCTTCACAACAACAACAGGACACCTTCACAACAACAACAGGACACCTAAACACCTTCCACAACAACAACAGGACACCTTCACAACAACAACATAACACCACAACAACAACAGAATACCACAACAACAATAGAACACCTTCACAACAACAACAGGACACCTTCACAACAACAACAGAACACCTTCATACCAACAACAGGACACCTTCACAACAACAACAAAGACACCTTCACAACAACAACAGGACACCTTCACAACAACAACAGAACACCTTCATACAACAACAGGATATCTTCACAACAACAACAGGACACCTTCACAACAACAACAGAACACCTTCACAACAACAGAATACAACTTACCAACACAACAACAACAGGACACCTTCACAACAATGCAAGACACCTTCACACACAGAATACCTTCACAACAACAACAGGACACCTTCACAACAACAACAGAATACCTTCACAACAACAACAGAACACCTTCACAACAACAACAGGACACCTTCACAACAACAACAGAACACCTTCATACCAACAACAGGACACCTTCACAACAACAACAGGACACCTTCACAACAACAACAGGACACCTTCACAACAACAACAGAACACCTTCATACCAGCAACAGGACACCTTCACAACAACAACATAACACCTTCCACAACAACAACAGAACACCTTCACAACAACAACAGGACACCTTCACAACAACAGAATACCAACACAACAACAACAGGACACTCACAACAACAACAAGACACCTTCACACAACAGAATACCTTCACAACAACAACAGGACACCTTCACAACAACAGAATACCTTCACAACAACAACAGGACACCTTCACAACAACAACAGGACACCTTCACAACAACAACAGAATACTTTCACGACAACAACAACATGTGAACCAACATGTGATAATAAACCACATGTATGACAACATTTGAGGCATGTAAGAACATGTGTTTTATGTGAAAATATATGTGACAAATGAGGATGCACAACTTCAGTATGAAAAAACCCAGGTGTCAAATATAATTTTAGAATATTTACCTTTCAAGGCGTAATTTGAAGATTCATTCAATTTAAACAGCGGTTTCCTCTGAGTGTTGCAGTGGTCTAAAACACTGCATCTCAGTGCTAGAGGTGTCACTACAGACCCTGATTCCATTCCAGGCTGAATCACAATGGCTGTGTTTGGGAATTCCATAGGGCGGCACACAATTGGCCGCGTCTCTGGGTTTGGCAGGGTAGGCCGTCATTGTAAATAAGAATTTGTTCTTAACTGACTTGCGTGGTTAAATAAAAATGATTGTTTTTTACAAGGCTGTTGTTCAAATCCCTGAGCTGACTAGATGAAAAATCTCAGGATGTGCCCTTGAGCAAGGCGCTTAATCTAATTGCTCCTGTAAGTCGCTCTGGATAAGAGCATCTGCTAAATGACCAACATTTTAAAAAAATTAAAGGACAGTATGCTGATTAGTTGGGACTCAACCTCACTTGGGATTTGAACTCTCAACCCGGTTGGGTTTAGCTACCTGGAAGTTCCAAAGCACCTGGTCTGTGTACATCACTTTGCCTAAAGTTGCAGTAAAATAAAGTAAATATATACCAACTTGAAGGTGTTATTTCTATAAAATTACAGAATGCTGCTGTATTCTGATTTCAATTACTGTAAAAAGTATTTATCATAATACCATGATAATATTTCATTTACAGGATTTATTCTGTGACCCAGTCTAATTAGTCTATAGCTGTATTCGAATATTCATACCTAAACCCTAACCCCTAACCCCTAACCTAACCCTAACCCCTAGTCTATAGCTGTATTCTAATATTCATAACAACTAACCTAACCTAACCCCTAACCCCTAACCCTAACCCTGACCCTAACCCAGTCTAATTAGCTCCATAGCTGTATTCTAATATTCATACTAACCCTAACCCTTTAACCCCTAACCCCTAACCCCTAACCCTAACCCCAACCCTAACCCTGATCTAGTTCTATAGCTGTATTCGAATATTCATACTAACCCTAATTTTAACCCCTAATTAATTCTAATTTTAAGCTTATTAGAGATAACCAACCTTTAACCCCTATCCCTAACCTAACCCCTAACCCTAACCCAGTCTAATTAGTCTATAGCTGTATTAGAATATTCCTATTTAATTTTAACCCTAATTTTAATTTTAATTTTTAATTTTTAATTTTTAATTTTTTAATTTTAATTTTAATTTTAATTTTTAATTTTAATTTTAATTTTTTAATTTTAATTCTTTTAATTTTAATTTTAATTTTGATTTTTTTAATTTTTTAATTTAATTTTCTTTTAATTTTAATTTTAATTTTAATTCTTTAATTTTAATTTTAATTAATTTTTTACCCTCTTTTAATTTTACTTTTTAATTTTAATTTTAATTTTTAAATTTTAATTTTTAATTTTTAATTTTTTAATTTTAATTTTTAATTTTAATTTTAATTTTAATTTTAATTTAATTTTTAATTCTTAATTTTAATTTTTTATTTTAATTTTAATTTTTTAATTTTTAATTTTAATTTTTAATTTTAATTTTAATTTTAATTCTTAATTTAATTTTAATTTTAATTTTTTAATTTTAATTTTAATTTTGCATTTTAATTTTAATTTTTAATTCTTTTAATTTTAATTTTTAATTTTAATTTTTAATTTTAATTTTTTAATTTTTAATTTTCTTAATTTTTAATTTTAATTTTTAACTTTAATTTTAATTTTAATTTTAATTTTTATAACCCCTAACCCTAACCCCTAACCCTAACCCCTAACCCCTAACCCTAACCCCTAACCCTAACCCTAACCCTAACCCTAACCCCTAACCCTAACCCCTAACCCCTAACCCCTAACCCTAACCCTAACCCCTAACCCTAACCCCTAACCCTAACCCCTAACCCTAACCCTAAACCCTAACCCTAACCCCTAACCCTAACCCCTAACCCCTAACCCTAACCCTAACCCAGGCTTCACAACGTTTTTAGATTTGAAGAAAATGGAGGAAAATATGCAGCCGAAGTCCGACGAGAGCCGATACAAAGTCAATGCTGCCCTTATGAAACGCATGGCATTACAGCAGTATGTACTGGGTGTGTTGACGAGCTAGCGTCAGATGGATACTAATACATCGAACTTGCCAGGAAGTATAATAACCATCTGCTATCCCACTAACCACCCAGCGTTTATTGATTTGACTATTCACGTCATTCTTAGCTAAGTGGTTTAATCATTTTGAGTTCTCAATGGACATTCAGAGCAGTGCAAGAGTGTTTGTTATGCTATGGTTTGGGTTAGCAAGAGGTTGCATAGCAACAGGAGTGTTTGTTATGCTATGGTTTGGGTTAGCAAGAGGTTGCATAGCAACAAGAGTGTTTGTTATGCTATGGTTTGGGTTAGCAAGAGGTTGCATAGCAACAAGAGTGTTTGTTATGCTATGGTTTGGGTTAGCAAGAGGTTGCATAGCAACAAGAGTGTTTGTTATGCTATGATTTGGGTTAGCAAGAGGTTGCATAGCAACAAGAGTGTTTGTTATGCTATGGTTTGGGTTAGCAAGAGGTTGCATAGCAACAAGAGTGTTTGTTATGCTATGGTTTGGGTTAGCAAGAGGTTGCATAGCAACAAGAGTGTTTGTTATGCTATGGTTTGGGTTAGCAAGAGGTTGCATAGCAACAAGAGTGTTTGTTATGCTATGGTTTGGGTTAGCAAGAGGTTGCATAGCAACAAGAGTGTTTGTTATGCTAAGTGGTTTGGGTTAGCAGAGGTTGCATAGCAACAAGAGTGTTTGTTATGCTGGTTTGGGTTAGCAAGAGGCTGCATAGCAACAAGAGTGTTTGTTATGCTATGAAGCTTGGGCTAAGAGGTTGCATAGCAACAAGAGTGTTTGTTATGCTATGGTTTGGGTTAGCAAGAGGTTGCATAGCAACAAGAGTGTTTGTTATGCTATGATTTGGGTTAGCAGAGGTTGCATAGCAACAAGAGTGTTTGTTATGCTATGGTTTGGGTTAGCAGGAGGTTGCATAGCAACAAGAGTGTTTGTTATGCTATGGTTTGGTTAGCAGAGGTTGCATAGCAACAAGAGTGTTTGTTATGCTATGGTTTGGGTTAGCAGAAAGGTTGCATAGCAACAAGAGTGTTTGTTATGCTATGGTTTGGGTTAGCAAGAGGTTGCATAGCAACAAGAGTGTTTGTTATGCTATGGTTTGGGTTAGCAAGAGGTTGCATAGCAACAAGAGTGTTTGTTATGCTATGGTTTGGGTTAGCAAGAGGATGCATGGGGCAACAAGAGTGTTTGTTATGCTATGGTTTGGGTTAGTAGAGGTTGCATAGCAACAAGAGAGTGTGTTATGCTATGGTTTGGGTTAGCAAGAGGTTGCATAGCAACAAGAGTGCGAATAACTGATGAATTTACGGACGGAACAATCTGACAACCCAAAATCGTATAACGTCTAGCTAGTTGTTTGTTATGCTATGGTTTAAGCAAGAGATTGCATAGCAACAGCATCATCTTCGGTAGACAGGTGCTTGTACACTCAACTGAAAGGATACTGCTCAGATACAGTATACTAAAATGAACTAATAGTATGTAGTATACAGTATGTTAGAATGGGTATTAAAACACAGCTCATGTTTCCTGGTAGAATAATGAAACTAACCTTGGTCTCTGGCCCCTTCTTCAGGTTGAACCACAGATCAGGCTCTAGCCGACAGATGATAGGTAAAGAAGTACACGCCACTAATGGTACACTTAAACAACCCGTCCTTCAGCGATACACCTTCCAGGCTAGGGTCAAGGCCCGACAGTATTGGTCCGTCGAAACGAATGGGCAAGTTCTTAGGAGGCTGCTGAATGGTGTTCTTCTTGAGAGAGAGAGAGAGAGAGAGAGAGAGAGAGAGAGAGAGAGAGAGAGAGAGAGAGAGAGAGAGAGAGAGAGAGAGAGAGAGAGAGAGAGAGAGAGAGAGAGAGAGAGAGAGAGAGAGAGAGAACGAGAACGAGAACGAGAACGAACACATAGAGTATATGTTACTGGCTTTATTGTCCCCGATGGGACATGTTGTTGCAGTGTCATGTACTTTAACGTTTAAACCATGTTAACCAGGGAGGAAGAGGTGTTGTTGTTTACCTTGTATTACAGGAGGAAGAGGTGTTGTTGTTTACCTTGTATTATAGGAGGAAGAGGTGTTGTTGTTTACCTTGTATTACAGGAGGAAGAGGTGTTGTTGTTTACCTTGTATTACAGGAGGAAGAGGTGTTGTTGTTTACCTTGTATTACAGGAGGAAGAGGTGTTGTTGTTTACCTTGTATTATAGGAGGAAGAGGTGTTGTTGTTTACCTTGTATTACAGGAGGAAGAGGTATTGTTGTTTACCTTGTATTATAGGAGGAAGAGGTGTTGTTGTTTACCTTGTATTATAGGAGGAAGAGGTGTTGTTGTTTACCTTGTATTATAGGAGGAAGAGGTATTGTTGTTTACCTTGTATTACAGGAGGAAGAGGTGTTGTTGTTTACCTTGTATTACAGGAGGAAGAGCTGTTGTTGTTTACCTTGTATTATTGGAGGAAGAGGTGTTGTTGTTTACCTTGTATTACAGGAGGAAGAGGTGTTGTTGTTTACCTTGTATTACAGGAGGAAGAGCTGTTTGTTTACTTTGTATTATTGGAGGAAGAGGTGTTGTTGTTTACCTTGTATTATAGGAGGAAGAGGTGTTGTTGTTTACCTTGTATTACAGGAGGAAGAGGTGTTGTTGTTTACCTTGTATTACAGGAGGAAGAGGTGTTGTTGTTTACCTTGTATTACAGGAGGAAGAGGTGTTGTTGTTTACCTTGTATTATAGGAGGAAGAGCTGTTGTTGTTTACCTTGTATTACAGGAGGAAGAGGTGTTGTTGTTTACCTTGTATTATAGGAGGAAGAGGTGTTGTTGTTTACCTTGTATTACAGGAGGAAGAGGTGTTGTTGTTTACCTTGTATTATAGGAGGAAGAGGTGTTGTTGTTTACCTTGTATTACAGGAGGAAGAGGTGTTGTTGTTTACCTTGTATTATAGGAGGAAGAGGTGTTGTTGTTTACCTTGTATTACAGGAGGAAGAGGTGTTCTTGCTTACCTTGTATTACAGAGTGAAGAGGTGTTGTTGTTTACCTTGTATTATAGGAGGAAGAGGTGTTGTTGTTTACCTTGTATTACAGGAGGAAGAGGTGTTGTTGTTTACCTTGTATTACAGGAGGAAGAGGTGTTGTTGTTTACCTTGTATTATAGGAGGAAGAGGTGTTGTTGTTTACCTTGTATTATAGGAGGAAGAGGTGTTGTTGTTTACCTTGTATTATAGGAGGAAGAGGTGTTGTTGTTTACCTTGTATTATAGGAGGAAGAGGTGTTTTTGTTTACCTTGTATTATAGGAGGAAGAGGTGTTGTTGTTTACCTTGTATTATAGGAGGAAGAGGTGTTGTTGTTTACCTTGTATTATAGGAGGAAGAGGTGTTGTTGTTTACCTTGTATTATAGGAGGACGAGGTGTTGTTGTTTACCTTGTATTATAGGAGGAAGAGGTGTTGTTGTTTACCTTGTATTATAGGAGGAATAGGTGTTGTTGTTTTACCTTGCAGGAGAAGAAGGAGGTGAGGGAGGAGTCGACCCCAGAGGGACTACCTTTCTCCCCAGGGGGCCAGGGGGTCCTTTGGGTCCAAGCCGACCGGGGTTCCCTTGAAGACCTGACCGTCCTGGAGGACCTGATTCACCTGGCTCCCCTTCAGACCCTTCCCTCGCAGATCAGACTCACCTGCACATGCATCACAGACTGCTCATTACAGGCCATAACAGTATAGCTTAGTGTCTATGTTACACAGACCACCCAGAGAGGCATTACAGGCCATAACAGGATAGCTTAGTGTCTATGTTGCAGACCACTCAGAGAGGCATTACAGGCCATAACAGGATAGCTTAGTGTCTATGTTACACAGACCACCCAGAGAGCATTACAGGCCATAACAGGATAGCTTAGTGTCTATGTTACACAGACCACTCAGAGAGGCATTACAGGCCATAACAGGATAGTGTGTGTTACCTGGGTCTCCCTTCTCTCCCTTTGGTCCGTCTTTACCGTAGGCTCCGTGAGCTCCTGGTATCCCAGGTAATCCGGGGTAACCAAGGTTTGCGTTACAGCTGGGCTCCATGGCAACAGAGGTTACAAGGGAGGCCAGGATGCTGCCCACCATCACAGCAGCAGTACCCCACCTCAACCACCAGGTGGCCTTATGCGCACACACACACACACACACACACACACACACACACACACACACACACACACACACACACACACACACACACACACACACACACACACACACACACACACACACACACACACACACACACACACACACACACACACACACACACACACACACACACACACACACAGCGTTATGTCAGCCTCAATCCCGGTTGGAACCAGAACAGATCAGGACAACACTACTACTGTTATAATTGCTGGTCTATCAGATTACATACAGTGTTCAATTAGCCACGCTGTGTTTCATGAATACAAGTCATTAGTGTCAGTGTGATAGTTATCCTTCTCATCAACATACCATCTGATATGTGCCGTTGTCTGCCAGCCTCTGGGAGGGTCTGTAGTTGGTGGTCTGTAGTTGGTGGTCTATAGTTGGTGGTCTGTCGTTTTCAGATGACTGTGGGCTCCTTTAGAGGCTCCAAGAGTGTCGGTCTTTCTGAAGACAACGACAGACAGACAGACTGACTGATGAACAGAGAGAGAGAGAGATGAACGGTGAGACTGATTTACAGATGGACTGATGGAGGGAGAGAGAGAGAGAGACACTGAGAGAAGCTCAGCTGAAAGAGGAAGAGGACAGTCACATCGAACACTGCATGACCACAACAAAAATTTCCCATATAATTATTATAATTACACCCCGGTCATTCTGTCTCTCTCAGCACTTTCTGTCTCCCCTGGTTCCTCTTCCCCCCCAACCCCCATCTGTCTTCTGGTTCCTCTTACTGGACTGAGAACAGGGAAGAGCTCCTGAGGTCAGAGTGTTTCTGATCCTAAATGGCACCCATACCGTATTGATGCAGTACATTATACCAGGGTCCATAGAGTTGTAGTTAATAGTGTGTCATTGGGAACACAGACTGTGTGTTCTGACTACTGTGCTGTTATGGAGATGTTATTTCACTTATGACCTGCTTCCTCTTGTAATGCTGCTGATGTTGTTACAAAGAACCCTCTGACCTGCCATCTCCGACTGACCCTCTGAACACCTAAACTCTGACCCAGTCTCCACTGACCCTCTGAACACCTAAACTCTGACCTGCAGTCTCCGACTGACCCTCTGAACACCTAAACTCTGACCTGCCATCTCTGACTGACCCTCTGAACACCTAAACTTGACTTGCAGTCTCCGACTGACCCTCTGAACACCTAAACTCTGACCTGCAGTCTCCGACTGACCCTCTGAACACCTAAACTCTGACCTGCAGTCTCCGACTGACCCTCTGAACACCTAAACTCTGACCTGCAGTCTCCGACTGACCCTCTGAACACCTAAACTCTGACCTGCAGTCTCCGACTGACCTCTGAAGACAGAAACTTGACCTACAGTCTCCGACTGACCCTCTGAACACCTCAACTCTGACCTGCAGTCTCAGACTGACCCTCTGAACACCTAAACTTCTGACCTGCAGTCTCCGACTGACCTCTGAACACTGAAACTCTGACCTGCCATCTCCGACTGACCTCTGAACACTGAAACTCTGACCTGCCATCTCCGACTGACCCTCTGAACACTGAAACTCTGACCTGCAGTCTCCGACTGACCCTGAAGACCGAAACTCTGACCTGCAGTCTCCGACTGACCTCTGAAGACAGAAACTCTGACCCACAGTCTCCGACTGACCTCTGAAGACCGAAACTTGACCTGCAGTCTCCGACTGACCCTCTGAACACCTAAACTCTGACCTGCTGTCTCCGACTGACCTCTGAACACCTAAACTCTGACCTGCTGTCTCCGACTGACCTCTGAACACCGAAACTCTGACCTGCTGTCTCCGACTGATCCCTCTGAACACCTAAACTCTGACCTGCTGTCTCCGACTGACCCTCTGAACACCTAAAAACTCTGACCTGCAGTCCCGACTGACCTCTGAACACCTAAACTCTGACCTGCTGTCTCCGACTGACCCTCTGAACACCTAAACTCTGACCTGCTGTCTCCGACTGACCTCTGAACACCTAAACTCTGACCTGCTGTCTCCGACTGACCTCTGAACACCTAAACTCTGACCTGCTGTCTCCGCCTGACCCTCTGAAGACTTAAACTCTGACCTGCCGTCTCCAACTGACCCTTTGAGAGTCACTTTCATCAAGACTCTAAGTAACACCCTTGTCCTCCTAACCCCAACCCTAGTCCTCCTCTTCCTCCTTCTCTTTCTGCTCCTCCTCCTCTTCCTCCACTCCTCCTCTTCTCTCCTCCTCCTCTTCCTCCTCGTCCTCCTGCTCCTCCTCTTTCTCCTCTCCTCCTCTTCCTCTCCCTCCTCCTCTTCCTATTCCTCCTCTTCTTCCTCCTCTTCCTCCTCCTCCTGGTACCTCCTCCTATTCCTCCTCCTCTTCTTCCTGCTCCTCCTCTTTCTCCTCTCCTGGTACTTCCTCTTCCTCCTCCTGCTCCTCCTACTCTTCCTCTTCCTCCTCCTGCTCCTCTTCCTCCTCACCCTCCACCTGGTCCCTCTTCTCCTGCTCCTGCTCCTCCTTTTCACCCTCCTCCTGACATTCCTCCTCTTCCTCCTCGTCCTCCTGCTCCTCCCTCTTTCTCCTCTCCTGGTACTTCCTCTTCCTCCTCCTGCTCCTCCTACTCTTCCTCTTCCTCCTCCTGCTCCTCTTCCTCCTCACCCTCCACCTGGTCCCTCTTTCTCCTGCTCCTCCCTCTTCCTCCTCTTCCTCCTGCTCCTCCTCTTTCTCCTCGCCCTCCTGCTCCTCCTCTTTTCTCCTGCTCCTGCTCCTCCTTTTCACCCTCCTCCTGCTCCTCCTCTTCCTCTTCCTCCACCTCAATTCAAACGGTATAGTCCTTGTGGGTAATCTGCTGTTCAGCCAGGAGTCCAAGACATTTCCAGATCCTCTAAACACAGGGGTTGATTTTGTGCTGGATAACCCTGAAAGAGAACACTTTGAATTCTCTACTGCTTGACTTCCTGCACCTCTAATCGAATATTCGTTTCCAAAGTTCCAACACCTAAATATAAACAGTACTGGCACTCCAAAATGAGTACTGTCACCTAGTTCAGTCCAAGTCAAAAGCACAGTGTAGGGAGGGAGAGGTAATTTGAGCCTAAGGGTTAGTTGAGTCACCCCTGTTTTCTAGGAAACCATATACAAAATTATTAATTTGACCAAATATTTAGGAAGAGGTCACCATTTCATGGAGTCTGTGAAGGAAAAAAACGAATGGAAAAAAGGTAGGTTCAAAAAACAGACTTTCACCAAGTCTTGTGTTAGAGGTTACATGATGCTTGGTTTTAGTCAGAATATACAGGACCTCAACCAGGGTTGTCTTGTGTTAGAGGTTACATGATGCTTGGTTTTAGTCAGAATATACAGGACCTCAACCAGGGTTGTCTTGTGTTAGAGGTTACATGATGCTTGGTTTTAGTCAGAATATACAGGATTACATGATGCTTGGTTTTAGTCAGATATACAGGACCTCAACCAGGGTTGTCTTGTGTTAGAGGTTACATGATGCTTGGTTTTAGTCAGAATATACAGGACCTCAACCAGGGTTGTCTTGTGTTAGAGGTTACATGATTCTGGTTTTAGTCAGAATATACAGGACCTCAAGCAGGGTTGTCTTGTGTTAGAGGTTACATGATGCGTGGTTTTAGTCAGAATATACAGGACCTCAACCAGGGTTGTCTTGTGTTAGAGGTTACATGATGCTTGGTTTTAGTCAGTATACAGGAAACCAGGGTTGTCTTGTGTTAGAGGTTACATGATGCTTGGTTTTAGTCAGAATATACAGGACCTCAACCAGGGTTGTCTTGTGTTAGAGGTTACATGATGCTTGGTTTTAGTCAGAATATACAGGACCTCAACCAGGGTTGTCTTGTGTTAGAGGTTACATGATGCTTGGTTTTAGTCAGAATATACAGGACCTCAACCAGGGTTGTCTTGTGTTAGAGGTTACATGATGCTTGGTTTTAGTCAGAATATACAGGACCTCAACCAGGGTTGTCTTGTGTTAGAGGTTACATGATGCGTGGTTTTAGTCAGAATATACAGGACCTCAACCAGGGTTGTCTTGTGTTAGAGGTTACATGATGCTTGGTTTTAGTCAGAATATACAGGACCTCAACCAGGGTTGTCTTGTGTTAGAGGTTACATGATGCTTGGTTTTAGTCAGAATATACAGGACCTCAACCAGGGTTGTCTTGTGTTAGAGGTTACATGATGCTTGGTTTTAGTCAGAATATACAGGACCTCAACCAGGGTTGTCTTGTGGTGTTAGAGGTTACATGATGCTTGGTTTTAGTCAGTATATACAGGACCTCAACCAGGGTTGTCTTGTGTTAGAGGTTACATGATGCTTGGTTTTAGTCAGAATATACCGGACCTCAACCAGGGTTGTCTTGTGTTAGAGGTTACATGATGCTTGGTTTTAGTCAGTATATACAGGACCTCAACCAGGGTTGTCTTGTGTTAGAGGTTACATGATGCTTGGTTTTAGTCAGAATATACAGGACCTCAACCAGGGTTGTCTTGTGTTAGAGGTTACATGATGCGTGGTTTTAGTCAGGAATATACCGGACCTCAACCAGGGTTGTCTTGTGTTAGAGGTTACATGATGCTTGGTTTTAGTCAGAATATACAGGACCAACCAGGGTTGTCTTGTGTTAGAGGTTACATGATGCTTGGTTTTAGTCAGACAATATACAGGACCTCAACCAGGGTTGTCTTGTGTTAGAGGTTACATGATGCTTGGTTTTAGTCAGAATATACAGGACCTCAACCAGGGTTGTCTTGTGTTAGAGGTTACATGATGCTTGGTTTTAGTCAGAATATACAGGACCTCAACCAGGGTTGTCTTGTGTTAGAGGTTACATGATGCGTGGTTTTAGTCAGAATATACAGGACCTCAACCAGGGTTGTCTTGTGTTAGAGGTTACATGATGCTTGGTTTTAGTCAGTATTTAAACCGGACCTCAACCAAGGTTGTCTTGTGTTAGAGGTTACATGATGCTTGTATCTATACCGAAGTAGATAATTGTAAGATTGTTCTATACAGGACCCCAACCAGGGTTTTAGTTTTAGTCAGAATATAAGACCTCAACCAGGGTTTTAGTCAGAATATAAGACCTCAACCAGGGTTTTAGTCAGAATACAGGACCTCAACCAGGGTTAAAAGCCTCTAAATGCTGTTTGGAGAACAGCAGAAAGAAGCCGAAATGACCCCAGCCATTATCACCTTGGCAGCTGTATGTTCGTTCAACTCAGTCCATCCACACACACATAGCCTATTAGCTACACAGATGTGATGTTATTAAAACCTCTTGAGGCTAGGGGGCAGTATTTTGATGTTTGGATGAAAAACATGCCCAAAGCAACCTGCCTCTTTCTCAGACTCAGAAGCTAGAATATGCATATCCAAAACTGTCAAAATATTGTCTGTGAGTATAACAGAACTGATATTGCAGGCGAAAACCTGAGGAAAATCCAACCAGGAAGTGCTGCTTTTCTGAACCCTCTATTTTTAGTTTAGTTTAGTTTATTTTATTTTTACAGGGACAGTGCACATTAATCAACGTTTCAGTAAAAGTGCCGGTTTTAGCCAGCCTGCTAATTTTCAACCGCAGTCCCTGGGCAGGTTATTAAAAACAATTACAATATAGACAATAGCACCATAGAACAAGCAAGACATAGCAACATAGGACAAGCAAGACATAGCATACAGACCGAGCAACATAGAACAAAAGCAGCAAAACAAAATTCATAAAAAGCAACAAAGTGTTTCCACCTCTCAAGCTACAGACAACAGACAACATGGAAAGTGGCAACACACAGCTAGGGACCATGTTCACAAATCTGATTGACCTTTAGCCAGGTCTTCAAGCATTTTGTGAAAGTGTGATATGTGGTGCAGTTATGTGTGTCTGATGGCAGTGTATTCCAGACATGGGAAGCTCTCACAGAGAATGCAGATTTACTAAAGGTGCTTTTCCTTAGGGGAACTATACAGTCACCTCTCATGGCAGACCTTGTGGATCTGCTGCCATATGTCTGGGTTTTCTGTTTAACAAAAATATTGAGTGGAGGGGGAGCCAGGCCATTAAGGATCTTGAATACAAGACATGCGTCGGTGTATTGCACAAGATTTTCCCAACTCAAGAGCTCATGCTTTCTAAGGATGTGACATTGATGATGGTTATTTTCCATTGCAAGCCTCCATTTAAAGGGATATCAACCAGATTCCTTTCCCCCTATGGCTTCCACAAAACATTTGCCGCAATCCACTTCCTCACGGGCGGCAGCATAGCCTAGTGGTTAGAGAGCGATGGACTAGTAACCGGAAGGTTGCGAGTTCAAACCCCGAGCTGACAAGGTACAAATCTGTCGTTCTGCCCCTGAACAGGCAGTTAACCCCATTGTTCCCAGGCCGTCATTGAAAATAAGAATATGTTCTTAACTGACTTGCCTGGTTAAATAAAGGTAAAATGAAAAATAAAATGTCTGAAACAGAGGCTTCCAGGGTAGGCAATTTTGGGATTCACCATGTTTCATTGAAATGTGTGTCGTCTGCACAGCAGTGAAAGTTGACATCCCCAAGAGGTAGAATATATAGTGAAAAACAATAATGGTCCTAAAACGGAGCCTTGAGGAATATTGAACGTACCATTGATTTGTCAAAGGACAAACAGAGATGAACTGATATGGTTCCGACAGATAGACTAATATGGGTTTCCAATCTCTCCAATGTGACAAAATCGATGGTGTCAAAGTGGTACTAAGTTCTTGGTGCAAAAGTACAGACGTAGAGCCTTTGTCTGACACCATTAAAATGTTAATTTACCACCTTTACAAATGCGGCCTCTTGTACTATGATGGTCTAAACCAGATTGGAGCATTTCGTATAGATTATTTGCCTTCAGGAAGGCAGTGAGTTGCTGTGTAACAGCTTTTTCAAAAACATTTGAAAGTTAACATTCACTGCTATACAGACGATACACAGCTGTACATTTCAATGAAACCCCCAAATTTCCCTCCCTGGAAGCCTTTAAAATGTTTTGAAAAGCTGTTGAACATTTTGTATACATTGTTTGTCTTCAGGAATGCAGTGAGTTGCTCTAACAGCTATTTGTTAAATGTTGAGAGGAATGGGAGATTTGATATAGGCTGAAAGTTTAAAATATTTTCTGGGTCAAAGTTTGGCTTTTCAAGAGAGGCTTTATTACTGCCACTTTTAGTGAGTTGGTGTCACGCCTGACCATAGAGAGCCCTTGTTTCTCCATGGTGTAGTAGGTCATGGGCGTGACTAGGGTATTCTAGTTTATAATTTATATGTTTGTGTTCTAGTTTATATTTTCTATGTTGGTGTTTGTATGATTCCCAATTAGAGGCAGCTGGTAATCGTTGTCTCTAATTGGGGGATCATATTTAAGTAACTATTTTTCCACACCTGTGTTTGTGGGATATTGTTTTGTGTTTTGCATGTGCACCACGTAGTCAAGTTTCGTTGTTTTGGTTTTTCCTGAAGTTTCACTAGTAATAAAGATGTGGAACTCCCACGTATGCTGTGCCTTGGTCCAGTTCTTATGACCAGGAGGAGAGGCCTCATTTAACACAGTCAATTCATCAGGCTTAAACCATGTTTCAGTCAGGCCAATCACATCAAGATTATGATCAGTGATTAGTTCATTAACTATAATTGCCTTGAAGTGATGGATCTAACATTAAGTAGCCCTATTTTGAGATGTGAGATATCATGATCTCTTTCAGTAATGACAGGAATGGAGGTGGTCTTTATCCTAGTAGGGTGCTAAGGCGAACACCGCCATGTTTAGTTTTACCCAACCCAGGTGAGGCACAGACACGTTCTCAATGGTGATAGCTGAGCTGACTACACTGACTGTGCTAGTGGCAGACTCCACTATGCTGGCAGGCTAACAGCCTGCTGCCTGGCTACACCCTATTTCATTGTGGAGCTAGATGAGTTAGAGACCTGTCTATGTTGGTAGATAAGATAGGATGGAGTCCAGCTAGGATAGAGTCTGTCACTCCTATGCTGTTCATTGAAAACTCAGCATTCAACACCATAGTACCCTCCAAGCTCATCATTAAGCTTGAGGCCCTTGGTCTGAACCCCGCTCTGTGCAACTGGGTCCTGACGGACCGCCCCAACACTGGGGCCCCACAAGGGTGCGCGCTCAGCCCCCTCCTGTACTCTCTGTTCACCCATGACTGCGTAGCTACTCACGCCTCCAACTCAATCATCAAGTTTGCAGATGACACAACAGTAGTAGGCCTGATTACCAGCACTCAGTGTGTGGTGCCAGGAAATAGCCTTTCACCCAATGTCTACAAAATAATGGAGCTGTACGTGGACTTCAAGAAACAGCAGAGGGATTACCCCCCTATCCACATCGAAGAGACCACAGTGGAGAAGGTGGAAAGCTTCAAGTTCCTTGGACACACCAATGACAAACAGAAATGGTCCACCCACAGTAGGGGCCATGGGCTCTGTTCTAAAGTAGTGCACTATATAGGGAGTAGGGGCCATGGGCTCTGTTCTAAAGTAGTGCACTATATAGGGAGTAGGGGCCATGGGCTCTGTTCTAAAGTAGTGCACTATATAGGGAGTAGGGGCCATGGGCTCTGTTCTAAAGTAGTGCACTATATAGGGAGTAGGGGCCATGGGCTCTGTTCTAAAGTAGTGCACTATATAGGGAGTAGGGGCCATGGGCTCTGTTCTAAAGTAGTGCACTATATAGGGAGTAGGGGCCATGGGCTCTGTTCTAAAGTAGTGCACTATATAGGGAGTAGGGGCCATGGGCTCTGTTCTAAAGTAGTGCACTATATAGGGAGTAGGGGCCATGGGCTCTGTTCTAAAGTAGTGCACTATATAGGAAGTAGGGGCCATGGGCTCTGTTCTAAAGTAGTGCACTATATAGGGAGTAGGGGCCATGGGCTCTGTTCTAAAGTAGTGCACTATATAGGGAGTAGGGGCCATGGGCTCTGTTCTAAAGTAGTGCACTATATAGGGAGTAGGGGCCATGGGCTCTGTTCTAAAGTAGTGCACTATATAGGGAGTAGGGGCCATGGGCTCTGTTCTAAAGTAGTGCACTATATAGGGAGTAGGGGCCATGGGCTCTGTTCTAAAGTAGTGCACTATATAGGAAGTAGGGGCCATGGGCTCTGTTCTAAAGTAGTGCACTATATAGGAGTAGGGGCCATGGGCTCTGTTCTAAAGTAGTGCACTATATAGGGAGTAGGGGCCATGGGCTCTGTTCTAAAGTAGTGCACTATATAGGGAGTAGGGGCCATGGGCTCTGTTCTAAAGTAGTGCACTATATAGGGAGTAGGGGCCATGGGCTCTGTTCTAAAGTAGTGCACTATATAGGGAGTAGGGGCCATGGGCTCTGTTCTAAAGTAGTGCACTATATAGGGAGTAGGGGCCATGGGCTCTGTTCTAAAGTATTACAATGATAATACAAAAAATGAGATATTCTAAATTGTTTATAATTCTGATGAAGAGCCATAGGCTCTGGAATAAGTAGTACTTTATGAATGAAGGCCGCTCTCTATTTCTAAAATACTATATAGGACTGTAGGGCCATCTTTCTCTGTTCTAAAAATGGGCACTAACTGTTTGGAGCCATGTTTCTTTTCTTACGCCGCACTATGGGAGTAGGGGCCATGGGCTCTGTTCTAAAAATGTTCGCACTATATAGAAGTAGGGGCCATTTTCTCTGTTCCTAAGTTAATGATGCACCTCTAGGGAGTTAGGGAGAAATGAGAATCTGTTCTAAACCTAGTGCACTATATTTCATAGGGGCCCAAAGTTGAGCTTTAAACTCAGTGCACTATATTAATTTCTCATGAGATCTGTGTAATTTCAAGTAGTGCACAAGTTAATTTTCACCCATAGGTCTGTGGTTTTCAGTAAGTGCACTATATTGGGAATAGGGGCCTTTCAGTCTGTGGTTTAAGTTCAGTACTATATAGGAATAGGGGCCATAGGTCTGTGGTTTAAAGTAGTGCACTATATAGGAATAGGTTATTTTTAAACACAGCATTGTGGATTGCAGGGTTGGGACAATTCTATTTAAATTCCAGTCAATTCAGGAAGTACACTGAAATCACAATACAATTCTGTTGAATGGTTTAAAATGAGGAAACCTTCTGAATTTACTGGAATTGAAATGTGTTTGATCTAACCCTGATGAAGATCAAACAGTAAACATGGAGATTGTTCCTGTTCAGCATAAACACAGTTGACCTTGATTCATGTAATCAAAATACAAGTTAAAGCAATGGATAATAACAACACCAAAACTCATGAGTTAAAAACGCTTTTCTGTTCAAAAACAGAATAATAGAAGAACATTATTAAGTAATTCATTAATTGATTGATTGATTGATGGATGATTGATTGGATGGATGGATGGAGGGATAGAGGATAGAGATATATATAGTGAGAGTAGAGCAGGAAACCAGAGAAGAGACTGTTCCCTTCAGGTTATGAGAGTAGAGCAGGAAACCAGAGAAGAGACTGTTCCCTTCAGGTTTTTTCCCGTCATGCCGTTATAATCGTTGGTCTCTAACCACACCTCCTGATCCTTCTTCAAGTACGTAGCCAGACCCCCCGAACTCACCTGGAGAGGGGAGGAGAGGGGAGGAGGAGGGAGAGGAGCGGGAGAGGGAAGGAGAAAATAGGAGGAGAGGAAGAGGGAGGAGGAGGAGAGGAGAAGGGAAGGGTTAACATTGTGTTTGTGCATGTGTGCGTGCGTGTGTGTTCTTGCGTGTGTACTTGCGTGTGTGTTTTTGCGTTTGTGCGTGTGTGTTGTTGTGTGTGTTCTTGTGTGTGTGTAATATTTACGTTTAATGCATAGTGTGTGTGTGTGTGTGTATATGTGTGTGTGTGTGTGTGTGTGTGTGTGTGTGTGTGTGTGTGTGTGTGTGTGTGTGTGTGTGTGTACCTGTCTCTTCGTGCTCCGTATTTCCAGGTCACAGAAGGAGGCTAGACTGGTTCCATCCAGTTTGAACACTAGACACAGTCTCTCCTCAGACGACGCGTGGTACACAGTAGTGCGTCCCCCCGGCACGCGGCACCTACAGCCAGAGAGAGGATGGGTGGATGGATAGACGAACGGACGGACTGACTGACTGACGGCTGACTGACTGACTGGCCACTGGGCAACTGACTAACTGACTGGCTGACTGACTGACTGACTGGGGCTAACTGACTAACTGACTGGCTGAACTGACTGACTGGCTGACTGACTAACTGACTGACTGGCGACTAGGTAACTGACTGACGACTGGCTGACTGACTGACTGACTGACTGACTGACTGACTGACTGACTGACTGACTGACTGACTGACTGACTGGACTGACTAGGTAACTGACTGACCGACTGACTGGCTGACTGACTGACTGACTGGCTGACTGGGTAACTGACTAACTAACTAAGCAGACTGACCGACTGACTATGACTTTCACAAGTAACTTCATGACTTCTTTGACTGACTACTGACTGACTGACTGGCGGACTCTGACTGGGTAACTTCTAACTCAGTTGTAGTCTGCGTATCTCCCAGGACTAGAGATCAACATTCTTTATTTAAATCTGTCAGACGCTCTTATCAGAAGCGACCTGAAACAGTGCATTCACTGCTGACATCGAGAGACTACTCAGTGTTTAGTACTAGATCTCTTGACACAATGATGGCATGGCCTCTAAACCTTTCAGGCCATGCCCCAGACCTATTCCAACTAACTACTGAAAGAGCTGCTTCTGGCTCTTTATGATTGGCTATAATAAGCGGCTCTCTTGCCGGATGTACCAAACTTTCGGTAACTGCGGCACCTACAGCCAGAACTGAAAAGCCGGAGTGAGATGAATGAAGCAGAAACTACGGCTTGACTAACTTCCAGGTCCTCTAACGCGACTGGCTGACTGGCTTTGTTGACTGACTAGCTTTCTGCTCCTGACTGACTAACGCGGCTGACTGACCGGCTGACTGGCTGACTGGCTGACATAGCACTGAGGCTGGCTGACTGGCTGATTTTAATGACAAGATTGACTCTGCATTCTTACTGACTAGACCTTAGTGCTGCTGGTAATCGGCCCCTTTGGAGAGGTGACGGCTCAGCTGGTCTGCACCCCGGCAGAGATTCTGACCTGACGGCTAGCTGGCTGACGAGAAGATATCTGGTTGACTGCAACTAGTTGACTCTGACAAATCAACTGTAAATCTAGCTGTGACCTCGGAGTTCGTTTTAGGACTAGCTGAATTGTTTTTCATGAAGCTAGCTGACTTGGGAGTGACTGCCGTGCTGCCAGGACTACCTGACATGTTGACTCCTGATTGACTGACTAGCTGACTGACTGACTTGCTGACTGACTGACCTGCTTACTGACTGACTGACAGACAGTTAACAGACACAGGCAGCTTCTAGTTGTATCAGTCGTATGTACATGATACACATGGTAAACACTTTCTAGGGAGTTTTTCCTAGTCACATGGTAAACACCGTCCAATGAAATGCTGACTGCAGGTTCATTCGTGACAGGGCAAAAAAACACAAAAAAACACATTTAAGAATTTGAACAAAAGTAAATGTCTCAGTAGAATAAACATTTTAGCATCAACATAATACAGGAAGACACCAGTTATAGTATAATATTTACACTATTGGGGAGGAGGTGGAGGGCCCGTTTTTAAAATGTGCAGTATATCATAATACCAGTCTGGTAGCATCAGTTGTGATGTGTGTGTAGCATCCCTCAGAGCCTGGCTCCTCTCTAGGTTCCTGCCTTTTAGGGAGTTGTTCCTAGTCACATGGTAAACACCGTCCAATGAAATGCTGACTGCAGGTTCAGTATATCATAATACCAGTCTGGTAGCATCAGTTGTGATGTGTGTGTAGCATCCCTCAGAGCCTGGCTCCTCTCTAGGTTCCTGCCTTTTAGGGAGTTGTTCCTAGTCACATGGTAAACACCGTCCAATGAAATGCTGACTGCAGGTTCAGTATATCATAATACCAGTCTGGTAGCATCAGTTGTGATGTGTGTGTAGCATCCCTCAGAGCCTGGCTCCTCTCTAGGTTTTGGCCTTTCTAGGGAGTTGTTCCTAGCCACCGTGCTTCTACACCTGCATTGCTTGCTGTTTGGGATTTTAGGATGGGTTTCTGTACAGCACTTTGAGATATCAGCTGGTGTGTGTGTGTGTGTGTGTGTGTGTGTGTGTGTGTGTGTGTGTGTGTGTGTGTGTGTGTGTGTGTGTGTGTGTGTGTGTGTGTGTGTGTGTGTGTGTGTGTGTGTGTGTGTGGATGAGTGGATATCTGTGTGGGTGGGGATGAGTGGATATCTGTATGTGGGTGGGATGAGTGGATATCTGTGTGGGTGGGATGAGTGGATATCTGTGTGGGTGGGGATGAGTGGATATCTGTGTGGGTGGGATGAGTGGATATCTGTGTGGGTGGGGATGAGTGGATATCTGTATGTGGGTGGGATGAGTGGATATCTGTGTGGGTGGGGATGAGTGGATATCTGTATGTGGGTGGGAGTGGGTGGATATCTGTGTGGGAGGGGATGTGTGGATATCTGTATGTGTGGGGATGTGTGGATATCTGTGTGGGGGGGATGAGTGGATATCTGTATGTGGGTGGGGATGAGTGGATATCTGTATGGGTGGGGATGAGTGGATATCTGTATGTGGGTGTGGATGAGTGGATATCTGTGTGGGTGGGATGAGTGGATATCTGTGTGGGTGGGGATGAGTGGATATCTGTGTGGGTGGGGATGAGTGGATATCTGTGTGGGTGGGGATGAGTGGATATCTGTATGTGGGTGTGGATGAGT